>NC_053024.1:427236592-427315271 GCF_003073215.2 Triticum urartu | reverse complement strand
CTTGGACGGATGAAGTACTCTCCTTCACCTCCGTTGGACGAATTTTGCCAATGGACAAGTCTTGAATTGCTTCTGAAGGGTCTTTGTCTCCTACATCAATTGGCAATAGCTCTACTTGCGAGCCATTAGATTCATCAAACTTCACATCTACCGTCTCTTCAACCTTTCGGGTGAAATTGTTGTAGACACGGTAAGTGTGAGAGTTTGAGCCATAACCAAGTAGAAAACCTTCATGAGATTTAGGAGCAAACTTTGAACGATGATGCTTATCAAGAATGTAGCACTTTGAGCCGAATACTCGAAAGTATCCAACTTGAGGCTTGTTACCGGTGAGGAGCTCGTATGCCGTCTTGCCGAGTAGCTTGTGAAGGTATAAGCGATTTGTTGCGTGACAAGCTGTCTCAATCGCTTCTGCCCAAAAGTGCTTTGGCGTCTTGTATTCATCAAGCATCGTTCTTGCCATTTCGATGAGCGTCCGGTTCTTCCTCTCAACAACTCCATTTTGTTGAGGTGTATACGTAGCCGAGAACTCGTGTGAAATCCCTTCTTCGTCAAGAAAGGTGTCCACATTTGCGTTCTTGAACTCCGTTCCGTTGTCACTCCGAACCTTCTTGATCTTCACATCAAACTGATTTTGGGCCTTCCTAGCGAAGCTTCTAAAGATCTTCTGGACCTGCGACTTGTCATTAAGAAAGAACACCCACGTAAATCTTGAAAAATCATCAACTACAACTAAACCAAAAGAATTTCCACCGAGACTCTTGTAGGCGTTGGGACCAAAAAGATCCATGTGAAGTAGCTCGAGTGGCCTCCTTGTGGTCATGATATTCTTCACGGGATGTCTTCCTCCAACCTGTTTACCTGCTTGACAAGCACTGCAAAGTCTATCCTTATCAAATATGACATCGTTAACTCCAAGGATATGATTTCCTTTAATAAGCTTGTCAAGGTTTCTCATGCCAACGTGACCTAGTCGTCTATGCCACAACCAACCTTTTGAGGATTTAGCAACAAAGCAAGTTTTAGGTTGTGCCTTTTTAGAGAAATCGACAATGTAAAGATCACCTCTACGCATACCCGTAAAGACCATTTTATGGTTGTCTTGACGAAATACTTGGCAATCTACCTCAGTAAATAGGACATTCAAACCGAAATCAGCAAGTCTAGATACTGAAAGTAAGTTGTAGTCAAGAGATTCAACGAGCATGACATTTTGAATGGAACTATCATGTGAGATGGCCACCTTACCAAGGCCAACCACTTTACCCTTTGAATTATCACCAAAGGTGACATATTTTCGAGGGCCGTCATTTTCAGCAAGCTCACGAAACATCTCTTCATCTCTGGTCATATGATCAGTACATCCACTATCAAGAACCCATTCCTTTCCTCCTGATTCATATCCCCGAAGATTTGCCATAAGACCAAAATGTCTCATTGCATCATCAAGATCGAAGTCACTATCATCATCATCATCATCATCATAATATTCATGTTCATCATGATCTTGTGACTCATCATTTCCTAGAGAGGGTAATTCATTAGATAAATGATGATCAAAGTGGTCACTTTTATGAATTCTTATAGCTTTGAATATGATATCATTAATGATTCCAACATCTCCTTTAGCATGCTTAAGATTGGCAAGTTCAAAAAGACATTTACCAAAACTAGGATCACTAGAGTTCATCTTACTCAAGGCAATAGATTTATGGAGAATTTCATCCAAAGTTTTCAAGGAATAATCGGGAAATCGTTCCTCAAGAAATTTCCATATGGTATAGGCACAATTGTGAGTAGGCAAACTAGCAATCAAATTTTTGGGCAATCCTCTAATGATGAGCTCAATAGTTCTAAGATTGCGAATCATGTCAATATCTTCATCTAGGGTAGGATGCAAGGGATCAATATGGGGTGCACAAGGGCTAGCAATATACTTGTTCAAATGATATTGATTGAAGATTACAAGCATCTCATTTTTCCACTCATGAAAATACTCTCCCTCAAGAATAGGCACTCTAGGTCTAAGACTCCCTAATGTAGACACATCCATCTTCCTCCAATGGTGATTAAACCAAGGCAATGGAGACCAAAGCTCTGATACCACTTGTAGGATCTAGAAGTAGATGTGTCTAGAGGGGGGTGATTAAACACTTAATGCAAGAGTTGCAATTTTTAAGCTTTTTCGGTTTAAGTGGAGTTTAGGCACAATTTCAACACACACAATACATATCAAGCAAGCATGCAAAGAGTATATGAGCAGCGGAATGTAAAGCATGCAACTTGCAAGAATGTAAAGTGAAGGGTTTGGAGAAATCAAACGCAATTGGAGACACGGATGTTTTTCCCGTGGTTCGGATAGGTGGTTCTATCCTACATCCACGTTGATGGAGACTTCAACCCACGAAGGGTAACGGTTGCGTGAGTCCACACAGGGCTCCACCCAAGGGTAACGGTTGCGTGAGTCCACACTCCACCCACGAAGGGTCCACGAAGAAGCAACCACCCACAAAGGGTCCATGAAGAAGCAACCACCCACAAAGGGTCCACGAAGAAGCAACCTTGTCTATCCCACCATGGCCATCGCCCACACAGGACTTGCCTCACTAGCGGTAGATCTTCACGAAGTAGGCGATCTCCTTGCCCTTACAAACTCCTTGGTTCAACTCCACAATCTTGTCGGAGGCTCCCAAGTGACACCTAGCCAATCTAGGAGACACTAATCTCCAAGAAGTAACAAATGGTGTGTAGGTAATGAACTCCTTGCTCTTGTGCTTCAAATGATAGTCTCCCCAACACTCAACTCTCTCTCATAGAATTTGGATTTGATGGAAAGAAGATTTGAGTGGAAAGCAACTTGGGAAAGGCTAGAGATCAAGATTCATATGGTAGGAATGGAATATCTTAGTCTCAACACATGAGTAGGTGGTTCTCTCTCAGAACATATGAGTTGGAATGGTGTATGCGTTCTGATGGCTCTCTCATCGAATGAGAAGGAGGTGGAGGGGTATATATAGCCTCCACACAAAATCCAACCATTACACACAGTTTTCCAATCTCGGTGGGACCGAATCAATAAACTCGGTCGGACCGAAAATGTAAACCTAGTGACCGTTAGAGATTTCGGTGGGACCGACTGGATCAACTCGGTGGGACCGATGTGCTAGGTTTAGGGTAAATCCAAAACTCGGTTTGACCGATTACTCAAACTCGGTGGGACCGATCTGGGTAATAAGTGAAACTGAGATTTGGCCAAGCAAACTCGGTGGGACCGATTGCATATCTCGATGGGACCGAGAATATTGCAATGGGTAACAGAGAGTTTGCAAGCCCATCTCGGTGAGACCGAGATCCCATCGGTGAGACCGAACTGATTAGGGTTTGGCAGTGGCTTATGACAAGTGAAACTCGGTGGCGCCGGATAGGAAGAATCGGTAGGACCGAGTTTGGCTTAGGGTTTAGGTCATATGTGGAAGTGGGAAAGTAACTAAGGATTTTGGAGCATATCATTAAGCACATGAAGCAAGAGGCTCATTAAGCAACACCTCATCCCTCCTTAATAGTATTGGCTTTTCCTATGCACTCAATGTGATCTTGGATCACTAAAATGTAAAATGCGAAGTCATGAGCTTGAAGCTTTAGCCAATCCTTTGTCCTTAGCATCTTGAAGGAGTTCCCACAACCTTTAGTCCATGCCACTCCATTGTTGAACTTGTCTGAAACATGCTAGATAGAAACATTAGTCCAACAAGCGATATGTTGTCATCAATTATCAAAACCACCTAGGGAGCACGTGTGCTTTCAATAGTCCCGAGGATATGACTTATTATTCTCTGAAAATTATTTTCCTGCTCATAAGAAATAAGTCGCCTTATAGGAAATAATTAACTTTGTGTAGTTTGAAGAAGAGAATCTCCCTCAAGATTGGGGGAGGCTTCTTCAATTACTTAATGCTTTGCCTGATCATCCTCTTAAGAAAAATGAAATGCTTGATATCTTTTATAATGGAGTTACTGATGCTTCTAGGGATTACCTAGATAGTTGTGCTGGTTGTGTTTTCAGGGAATGAACTATTGAACAAGCTGAAGAACAATTGAATATATATTGAGAAATGTCGGTGATTGGACACTTCCTTAACCACCACCTAAGCCAACTCCGAAGAATAGAGGTATTCTATTCCTCGGTCCAGAAGATATGCAAGAGGCAAATAAATTTATGAAAGCAAAGGGTATTAAATCTGAAGATGTCAAGAATTTACCACCTATTGAAGAAATACATGGACTCGATATCCCGACACAGGTAGTAAAGGTAAATTCTCTTTATAGATTTGATGAGGGTGATATTCTGTCGGGACCCCGATCCTAAGTCACACCGATCTAGCATGTAACACTTCATATCACTTTGCGGCCTCACGCACGGTATTCCCACGGGTGCCACCTTACCTGGCCCGGGACCGTTTGCGCCTTTTGGCTCACGTATATGATAGAGTCGCTAGCATCCATATGACAGAGAACCCGGGCCGACATGCCTAGTCGTGAACCCAAAATAGAACTAACTTACAAGGACAGGCATACATGAATCAACCTCGAGCATGTCGGTCAACAACGTATGAATCCGGGCTGTAGCACTGGGCTAACAGGACTCTGGGAACCTGGGCTATAGCAGGCTAGGCAGGACTCCGGATGTCACCGCGTGACATTTCCCCGAAGGGACAGACACAGGAACGAAGTGAATCACATGCCGGCCAGTGAAGTGTTCCGGAGCAGTAGTGCTGGGCTAGCAGGACTCCTGTGAACCGGGCTGTAGCGGACTACTATGGCACATGGAAGCACAAGACCTACATTTCCCCATAAGAGAGGCTACCATAGGTAAACAACTAGGTTGACGGATCCCACACATAGCAATAGACGTTACACGTACGCATAACATGCAAGTATGTGTTGTACAACATGGCATCACAACATAACTCAAACTCATATAGATAAAGGCCCAGAAGAGCCAGTTAGCATCAATACAAACAGGGGTCTCATGACCCATCATTCAGAGCATACAAGCAACGGAAGCATTACATGTCTGAGTACCAACAACTACAAAAGGAAAAGACTAAGAAGCCTGACTATACACGACCCTCCCAAAGGTACAAGATCATAGCTGGGATACAAGCTACTCGTCGAAGTCACTAGCGTAACCAACTGCAAAACATAAATAAGCAAACGTGAGTACAAAGGTACTCAGCAAGTCTTACATCAGAACTATCTACATATGCAACATTATCAACAAAGGGGGCGGTGGAGTTTTAACAGCAGCAAGCCAGCTTTGACTCAGTGGCTAATCTATACTACGAGTATCAGAAACTTCTTTGAGGTGAGAAGACGCACACAAGTCCACATATTCACCATAACAATACCCCACTATGGATCTGTTCCCGTCTTCCTATGATAAGGCCATCCATAGCACTCACGCTTATATTGCAGATTTTAGAGTATCCACTTCAAGTTGTCTATGTACTACATAAGTCCTCCAAGTTTCCATATCCGAGGAAAACGGCTATTCGAATAGATAATATTGACCCTGCAGGATTGTACTTCTTCACACACGCTCTCGCCACTTATAGCCCTGTACACGTCATGTACCTCGACAACCTTTAAGCAGAAGCCGGGCGAGGGTGTCGGCCACGACCTGACTAACCACACAAGTCTCTCGTCCAGGTTTATCGCCTATTCGGGTTCCATCCGCAAGGAGATCCGGCCTGGGTGTCGCTCACGGCCCCAAACGATGTGTGCAGGGTTCCCAAGCCCACCATCCGGGTGCCACTTGGTACACCGTGCCACGGTGCCTAGTCTGTCCCAAGCCCATCCCGTCGGACACCACCTGGTAGACAAGTAGCACTACCTACAAACGCCAGAAACTAGTTGCAACTCCTGGACAGAGATCAAGTGGATTAATAAGCCGAGAGGGGCCGGATAACCGGAACCCAATGTGTGGTAGTAACTGGACTTGGATAACATACACAGAACTCAGTGCTTAGGGACGGCTCAAATGAGACAACCCACCATGTACTCCTACATGGCCTCTCATCGCTACCTTTACCAAACGTGTTCACACACTTAGCCTTTACCGGTAGGACATGTTCACCACTCCGATTCATTCCCGATGACTCAGACCTGACACAACTCTAAGCATAGCTGGCATAAAGAAAACAAGCATGGATGAGCAGGCACATCAAGGCTCAAGCAACTCCTACTCATGCTAGTGGGTTTCAACTATTTACTATGGCAATGACAGGTCATGCAGATGAATGGGTTCAGCTACCGCAACAGAATGTAGCAGTTTAAATCGTTGTTGTCCTATTGCAGTAAAAGGAGCAGGAGCGAGAGAGTGGGATTTATCGAGATGCTCAAGGGGGTTTGCTTGCCTGATAGATCCACAAAGAAGCACTGCTCCTCAGACAGGTACTCGGGACACCTTCTAGAGTAGAAACTATCGAGAGGGGACGGTGCCGGCAATCAATAAAGAACCATATGCACCAATATGATGCATGAAGATGACATTTCAAAGATGCTATGATTTGCCCTAATGCATCTAGCATCAATTTGGTTGAAGTCCATATGTACCAAGGGCTCATATGCAAACCCCAAATTAAATATATAACATGCCATTATTACGTTTTCACTTATACAGCAAGTATAAGTTGGTTTTTCATGCATGAAACTAGCATAAATGGATTCCTTGCATTTTTTTGATGATTTTTCATATATAATTTATTTCATTCTGAGCTACGGTTTAATTTCTATGATTTTTAGAAGTTTTAACTATTTTCTGAAATTCTCTGAATTATTTAAAATCCAGAAAAACAATTACTGCGTCAGTGTGACGTCACAGAGGCGTCAGCAGGTCAACGGCTCGGTCCAGGTCAAACCTGGACGGTGGGGCCCACGTGTCAGTGTCATAGGGATAATCCTATTTTAGTTAAATCTAAACTAGGTAATTAGATGGGGCTGGCCCCACATGTCAATGACCCAGGGGAGGTCAAAACCCTGGTCAAAGGCCCAACACGCCGGCGGCTCGTTGCCGGTGACAGCACGCACGGCGGAGGCTCGGGTTTCACCCTCAGGCGACCAAAAGGACGGCGGAGAGGCTCTGTGTGGAGCTGGGCGTGCACCGCATCCAGGAGAGCACACGAGAGGGGCTGGGGTGGCCGGAGTCGTCACTGGCGTCGACCTTGGCGGTCGCCGGAGCTCGGGCGAGCTCGGGGTCGGCGCTACGGTGCCCGGGGAGTGGCGTGCTTAGCTCCTACGGCACCTACGCGGCGCGGTGAGCACGTGGGTGTGCTCGGTTGGGAGCTACGACGGCTGTGGCCACGGCGGCGAGAAGCTTGGGCGGCGGCGTGGTTCGGTCTCCGGCGGAGCGACGGCTACAACGTGCAAACGGAGCGCAAAGGAGGGGGGTTTGGGTCAGTGGCTCACGGCGAGTTGGACGAGCAGGTCGGCGAGGCTGGAGGAGCGTCGGAGCGAGCGGGGCGGCGAGGCGGATCTCCGGTGACCCGAGGAGGATGAAGGGGTCGGGGACGATGCTTCGAGGCGTCCGGCGCCGCGTGGCCCGGCGGAGAGGACTAGGGCGACGAGGCGGACCTCGTGGGCACGTCGGAGAGGCGAGGGGAAGGCGGTGGTCGCGGTGGCGCACGACGGTGCTCTCCGCTGCGCTCGGGACAGAGGGGGAGAGCGAGACAGAGGATGGGGAGGAGCTCGGGGAGAATGGAGAGAGACCAGGGGGGCTCGGTGGAGCTCTCGGGGGTGGACAACGCCAAGGAGGGAGAGGAGGCAGCAAGCAGCTGCCTGGCGGGCATGCACGCTCGCCGTGCTCCCTTTCGCCGCTGCCTCCTGGCGAGGGAGACGACTGGCAACGGCCAGTTGGGCCGGGCCACTGTTGGGCCGTGGTGGGACGCCAGGTAAGCGTCAGGTAAGTGTTTTTCTTATTTCCTGTTTTCTTTTTCTATTTCTGACATTTGTTTTGTACCAAAAAGAAATGTTAAAACACTTCCATAAATGCTGAAAATAATTGTGGCATCTAGATATAATATTCTAGAGGCCCTCACCAATTCCCAACATTTTTGGAGCCATTAATATATTTATATAATTTAAACAGCTCCAAATCAAATATTTATGCATTGATTCAAAAATCCAAGCTGTTTAGCAAAAATGCGCATCACCTCTGGTTGTTGTTTGCAACATTATCCAAAGAGCATGAACATTTTTGAATAGCATTATGGATTCATTGAAAATCCATTTTAAAGTTGAACCTATTGGGAAAAAACTTTGGTGCTAGGGTTTGCAACATCCCCATTTCAATTTCATTTTAAATTAAAACATGATGCACCAAGCAAGCCTAGGACCATACCAGAACTAGGGATGTGACATATTCCCTATAATAAATCTGCTAGTCAATGCCTGGACGAATTTCATAATTACATTGTTAAGTAAGAATGCTTCAATATGTAAGTTAGCAATCAATTGGAACATAATGCCATCATGATTGATCGTTTGAGTGACTTGATGTTCAGAATTGCTAATGATGTTAGAGGATTAAGTAAACATGCATCCATGGTTCATACCCAGTTAGAACAAGTCTCTAAGTCACGAAGTGATTTGCTTAATGAAATGAATAATAAAATGAACGATAGTTCTATTAGGGTAATGACTAGATGAGGTAAAATGACCTAGGATCCTCTCTATCCTGAAGGTCATTCTAAAGGAATTGAACAAGATTTTCAGAGAATTAATATTGATGCACCTAGTTCATCTAAGAAGAAAAAGAAAAAGAAAAATGATAGAACTTTGCATGTTTCTAGTGAACATGTGGTAGAAAAACCTTCTGAGAATAGTAATGATGTTTCTATTTCTGATGCTAAGACACAATCTGGCAATGAACAACCTAGCGATAACGATAATGATGAGGTTCATGTTAGTGCTCAACCAGATAATGATAAAGAACTTGATAATGATGTAGAAATAGAACCTGTTGTTGATCTTGATAACCCACCTCCTAAGAATAAATGATATGACAAAGGAGATTTCATTGCTAGAAAACATGGTAAATAAAGAGAACCATGGGTTAAAAAACCCATGCCTTTTCCTATTGAACCTCTGAAAAATAAGGATGAGGAGAATTTTTAGCACTTTGTTGAAATGCTTAGACCCGTATTTTTGCGCACACGCTTGACAAATATTTTGAAAATGCCTCCATATGCTAAATACATGAAAGATATTGTCACTAATAAAAAAAAATACATAAAGCTGAAATTTCCACCATGCATGTAAATTATTCTTTTAAGAGGGGGAATACCTAAGAGGCTAAGAGATCTAGGAATACCCACTATACCATGCTCCATTAAAAGAAGTTATGTCAAAACTCCTTTATGTGATTTAGGAGCCGGTGTGAGTGTTATGCCTTTCTCTTAATATAGAAGACTTGATTTGAATAAGTTGACACCTGCTAAAATATCTTTGCAAATGGCTGATAAATCAACTGCTATACCTATTGGTATTTGTGAGGATGTGTCCATTGTAGTTGCAAATGTTACTATCTTAACAGACTTTGTTATTCTTGACATTCCCGAGGATGACAACATGTCGATTATCCTTGGTAGAACCTTTTTGAATACTATAGGGGCTGTTATTGATTGCAACAAAAGGAAGGTTACTTTTCATGCCAATGGTAATCAACATACGATATATTTTCTGAGGAAACAACTCCAAGTGAATAGTATCAACTCTATTGAAAGAATTATGACAATCACTATTGGAGGTTTTGAGTTCCCTCTTCTGTCCGTAAAAAGGAAATATGAAACTCTTATTACATGGGAGATGCATATCCCCGTTGAGGTAACTTAGAGTTATACAAAGGTTCTTCGGTTTCATGTTACTCGGAAATAGTTTGTTAATAAGACTTGATCAACCTTATTAATGCATTCATTTTGAGGGACATGTGGTCGACGAATTTAGTAAGCACAACCTGATGTACCTTTTGTTTGCTCTTTGTTATTGATACGTCTCCAGTGTATCTATAATTTTTCATTGTTCCATGCTATTATAGTATCAATATTGAATCTTTACTATGCAATTATATATCATTTTTTGGGACTGACCTACTAACCTAGTGCACAGTGCCACTTGCTGTATTTTGCTTGTTTTGGATTTTCAGAAAATCAGTACCTGAAGTGCCACGAGGCAGTGACAAGCCTGCCAGGCATGCCCTAGGGGACGCCCCAAGCTTGTTGGCCCCTCGTGGCACCTCCTGGCCTAATCCCAGCATTCCCGTACATTAAAGAGCCACCCCAAATACTTTTTCCGCCACCTGAAGTTTCTGCTCTTTGGAGATCCCATATGGAGACCTTTTCCGGTACTCTGCCAGAAGGGGAATCGATAACGGAGGGCATCTACATCAACCTCGTTGCCCCTCCGATGATGTGTGAGTTGTTTACCATAGACCTATGGGTCCATAGCTAGTAGCTAGATGGCTTCTTCTCTCTCTTTGATCTTCAATAAAATGTTCTCCTCGATGTTCGTAGAGATCTATTCGATGTAATCCTTTCCCGCGGTGTGTTTGTTGGGATCCGACCAATTATGGGTTTATGATCATACTATCCATGAATATTATTTGAGTCATCTCTGAACTCTTTTATGCATTATTGTTATAGCTTTGTATTTCTCTGTGATCTATTTGTTTGGTTTGGCCAACTAGATTGATTTATCTTACACTTGGAGAGGTGCTTTGTGATGGGTTCGATCTTGTGTTGCTCTATCCCAGTGACAGAGAGGGACATGACACGTACTTGTATCATTGCCATCAATGATAAAAATATGAGGTTTATTCAAAAAATCGGGTTTACTTTGTCTTCATCATGTCATCTTGCTTCGGGTGTTACTCTGTTCTTTATGAACTTAATACTCTAGATGCATGTTGGATAGTGTTCGATGTGTGAGTAATAGTAGCAGATGCTGGCGGAGTCGGTCTACTTGTCTCGGAGGTGATGCCTATATACATGATCATCGCCTTGGATATCAGCATAATTATTCGCTTTTCTATCAATTGCCCAACAGTAATTTGTTTACCCACCGTATGTTATGTTCAAGAGAGAAGCCTCTAGTGAAAACTATGGCCCTCAGGTCTATTTTAATCATATACTAAAATCCAAAAATACCTTGCTACAATTTATTTACTTTTATGTTTTTGTTTATCTATCTATCACTACGAGATTTGATCCTTGCAATTAACCGTCAAGGGATTGACAACCCCTTGTTTGCGTTGGGTGCAAGTATTTGTTATTTTGTGTGTAGGTGTTGTAAACAAGGTGTTGCATGGTTCTCCTACAGGATTGATAACCTTAGTTCTTAACTGAGGGAAATACTTATCTCTATTGTACTGCATCATCATCTCCTCTTCAAGGAAATCCCAACACAGTTCACAAGTAGCAGGAAGAATTTCTCGCACCATTGCTGGGGTGACATCATCAGCATCTATCAAGTGCCATTGCATAAACTTTCATATCCTTATATTTACCTTTATTTGCCATTTGCCACTCATTTCCATCTTCCCACTTCTAAAACGTTTTCACAAAAACACAAAAATATTTTTCGTTTGCCCTTTTACTTGTTTGGTTGTTTTGTCGTTATGGCTACTTCATCCCTTGTTATGTGTACCCCTGAAAATGAGGTTATCAATTTTAAACAAAGGGGAGGGTGGGTCTAAAAGATGCTTGGTATAGGATCTGTGATGCTCAAATAAATCATCTCGTAAGCAATCTACTACCATTCTTCTTCGCACTTTTTATGTGGGTGTTACTACTTGTTATCGATTTGTTGTTAGAGTATATTTCTCCCTAAGTGGTTTTTGTGATTGATGACAACATGTTTTCGGACTAATCGTGTGCATTGAGATTTTCAGACTACCAAGCATATGGCACAAGACGGTTCGTGCCCCTTGGAGTTTCAAGAGAAGACAATTTTCTTTCCCACATTTCTTTTCTGGTAGACTTGAGTCGTAGGGAAAACCGTACTATCAAGAGGGGGTCCGTATCAGAAAGGTTTGGGTGGAATCAACACATACACTCTTCTTGCACCCATTGTTTCCTTGGAGTTGTCCCCCCATTTGCATCGAAGTAGGGGAGAAAGGCCACAAGCGGTAGTACCGCTGGCTACAACCGTAGTACCGCTTATAGGAGGTAGTACTGCTGTAACCACCGTTCGCACTACCGCTCGTGGCTGGGACCTCGATTTTTTGTGTCGGGTTCTACGGTGGTGCCGCCGGGTTACTGCCGTTCTACTCGTTTGTCCCTAGAAAATTGGCGGTTGTAGCAGCGGTAGTTGGGGCGGTAGTACCGCCTATAGGCGGTAGTTCTGCTCCTACTACCGTGGCTACCACCGCCTGTTCCTCTGCTTTTTCCCCTGTTCTTCCTTCTCCTATGTATACTATAAGGAGCAGTAGTATCGCTCGTAGAACGGTAGTACCGCTCGTCTGCAGGTTGTGAGATGCACAACGGTTGGATTTGTCCCCCCCCCACTATAGAAGGGGGTCTTCTTCCCCAGGAAGAGTCACCTCTTGCTACCCTAACTCCATTGTTGCTCCAAAACTAATTTTCGCCCGATCTCTCTCCCTAACCAATCAAACTTGTTGATTTTGTAGGGATTGGTTGATAAGGCCCGAATCTACACTTCCACCAAGAGATATTTGATTCCCCCACTAATCCCTTGTGGATCTTGTTACTCTTGGGTGTTTGAGCACCCTAGACGGTTGAGGTCACCACGGAGCCACATTCCATTGTGGTAAAGCTCCGTGGTGTCATTGGGAGCCTCCAATCAAGTTGTGGAGATTGCCACAACCTTGTTTGTAAAGGTTCGGTCGCCGCCTTCAAGGGCACCACTAGTGGAATCATGGCATCTCGCATTGTGTGAGGGCGTGAGGAGAATACGGTGGCCCTAGTGGCTTCTTAGGGAGCATTGTGCCTCCACACCACTCCAACGGAGACGTACTTACCCTCGAAGGGAAGGAACTTCGGTAACACATCCTCGTCTCCACCGGCTCCACTTGTGGTTATCTCTTACCTTTACTTTATGCAAGCTATTGTTATGTCGTATCCTTTGCTTGCTCTTGTTGTTGTCATTGCTAGCATCATATAGGTTGCTCACCTAGTTGCACATCTAGACAACCTATTTTGTTGCTAACCCTGATATCTTAAGAAAAGTTAAAATTTGGTAGTTGCCTATTCACCCCCCTCTAGTCAACCATATCGATACTTTCAATTGGTATCAGAGCCTCGTCTATTTATTAAGGGTTTCACCACCCGAAGAATATGGTTGACACCAGGGAGGAAGTGCCCGAGGTTGTGGAGTTGACTTCGATCACACGAGATGACTTAAATGGAGGCATGGCTTCACTTAAGACATCTATGATGACCGAAGTCAAGTCTATGCTTAAAGAATTGCTTGAGGGAATGAAATCCACTCCCGATCCATTGCTTGTGGTTAATCCCACCACATCAGAATCGGATGCCAATTGCGGCAAGGAAGCGGTTAAAGGTACTCAAACTTCTACCCCTCATGACAAGAATGGGACGGGAACCTTTGCTTCGGCTCCCCCTCCTTCGGTCTATGGAGGACGGGTCCCTACACCACGCATCAATAATTTTGGCCCTCCCCCTAAGCTTGTTAAGGGTAATTTTTCTAATTGGGTTTTTCGCATCAAGTCTCATTTGAATCATAGCTCAACAAATATTTGGAGAGTCATTGAGCAAGGCTTCTATCCGCATGGTCCAAACAACCTCACCCTAAGAGAATAAGTGGATAATCAATACAATCACTCCGCTTTGTTCATCCTTCAAGATGTGGTTCCTCCCAAAGATCTATCTCACTTATGTCCTTTCACCTGAGCAAAGGATTGTTGGGATCACATCGTGTCATTCTACAAGGGAAGCTTAAGCATCCAACGGTCAACTTTGAAGTTGTCCTTGATGAGGCTGATGAATTCGTAATGTTTGAAGATGAAGATCTATGTGATCTCTACTGGAGGGTGACAACTCTTGTGGTTGCCCTCCAAGACCATGGGAGCAAGGATATGGATGATAATTGGATCAAGCGCAAGTTTCTCAAGGACATCATGCCTTTCAACAAGGCCATGTCCTCCGTGATTCATCAAAGGCCGGATTTTCACACTTTAACCTCAAGTGAAGTGTTGGATGAGTTTATTGCCATGAACATCATGAACAAGACTGCTGACAATGCTCTTGCTCGTGTCCGGTCAAAGAAAAGCTCATCAAATCTTGCTTTGAAGGCCAAGGCCATTCTGGAAGAAGAAGGGGAGGAAGAAGAGGAGAGTTGCGCCGAGGACACCAAATATGCTTACCATGAGCACATGGCTCTTGCATCAAGGCAATTTTGGAGCAACAAGAGGAACTCAAGGCCCAACTTCACCAAGAACAACTCAAGTGGGTCAAAAAACAAGCAAGGAGTTAGGACTTGCTGCAATTGCAGCAATGTGAGTCACTTTGTGGCGGACTGCCCTTATGAGAAGAGGGAAGACAATGGTGGCAAACTCATTCGCAAAGACAAAGCCAAGTCCTTCCCAAGCAAGAACAACTTCAACAATAAGACACCTCAAAAGGGTTTGGTGGCACAAGAAGAGTATGCCTCCGATGACGATGATGAAGATACAAGTGGAGAAGGACTGACAACGGCAACCATTTCCATTGCCACATCTTCCCCTTCCAATGTGTCTCTCTTTGGCGCCCCCAACGAGAACACCATTGCCAAGTGCCTCATGGCCAAAGGTATCAACAAGGTAAACCCTAACATCAAAACCACCATCATTTCTACTCCTTCATGGTTCGATTGTGTCGATGATAGTGAGGTGGTGAAAGTTGATGTGAATGATTTTACCAAGTTCATGAGTAACCTCAAGGGAGAATCCAAGAAGCACTTTGTTTCTCTCTTGGAACAACTTGGTGAGGCCAATGATATCATTGAGTCACATGAGGATACTATCTCCAAGTTGGAGGGGCATAGTCGTGACTATGTCGATGAGATTGCGGATCTTTCCATTGCTCTAGAGGAAGAGTGAGGTCTTTGTTTGACTCTTGAGGAGTCACACAATGTTTATCTTGCTAAATTGCAAAAAGATCTTGATCATGCTATTGTTCTTACTCGTGTGCTCAAATCCTAAGAGTTTGACACACTTGACAAGGCTCACAAGGTCTAGAAGGGTGTTCATGCCTCTCTCAAAGAGTCTCATGATAAACTCCAAGTGAAGCAAACCAAGGAGATTCCCACGTGTCCTCCTTCCGTCTTAATTGATAATGCCCATGCTACTAACCTTTGTTGTGAGCATGTGCATCATGTGGAAGAAAATTGCCAAGTTGAAAGAACAACTTGAGAAGGGCCTTGTGACTTGCATACAAGGCGAGAAGAACCTCAATGACCTTTTGAGCAATCAAAGGGAAATTGTAGGAAAGGAAGGGCTTGGGTTTGTACCCAAGTCAAAGAAGAAGAAGACCAAGCGACCAATCCCACTCAAGCAAACTTTTGTCAAGGCAGGTGAGGGTGCTCATGAGAAGAAGAAGAACAGGATTTGGGTGGTAATGCCAAGAAGGGCAAAACCACTCCTACCAACAAAGCCAACGACTTTAACCCTTCTTATGTTTTGTGTCGTGCTAGTGATGGGCATGTTTATGCCAAATTTGTTGGTTCTTCTTATGAGTACATTGAATGGTCTATTTGGGTTCCTAAGACCCTTGTTACTAACATCAAAGGACCCATTCAAAAATGGTTACCTAAATCCAAGCATTGATCTCTTGTAGGAGTTTGCTTCCGGTGGGGTGTCATGGTTCGTCAATAGTGGAGCAACAAATCATATGACCGGGAGCAAGGACTTGGTAGTGGATGTGCATCCAATTCCATCTATGCCCACCCATGTCCAATTCGGTGATGCTTCAGCCTCTAAGGTATTGGGACTTGGCAAGGTGATCATCTCTCAAGATTTATTTATTAAGAAGGTCATGCTTATTGAGTCCCCTGCATACAATTTTCTTCCGTTCGTCAACTTGCACTTATGGGCTTTGCAACATTATTTGATCTTGATATTGTGGCCCTTTTGTGGAGCAAGACTTTTAAAGTATCTTTTGTTGGGCATGTCGAGAACGGTCTCTGTGTGGTGAACTTCTTGGAGCGCCCCACTAAGACCGCGACTTGCCTAATGACTAAAGTTGACGTGGGTTGGCTTTGGCATCGCCGACTAATCCATGTCAATGTGAGATCTTTGCAAAGTCTCCTCAAAGGGGACCATGTCCATGGACTAACAAATGTGAGTTTTGCGAAAGACTGTGCTTGAAGTGCTTGTATCAAAGCGAAGCTTCATGAAATGGCTCATTGACCCTCGACTATCATCTACTCGAAGAGGCCCTTCACTACAAAAGAAACACACATCCGTGACATTTTGGGCCGAATGATTTTTTCTGTCATGCTTATGAAACTTCTATGATGATAATTGTGACAAAACCCGGTATCATCATAGATGTGGTGGGCTCCTACTTCTATGACAAAAAATCATGACAAAAATGGGCTTTTCATCCTGGGCGGGCCAGGGACACACCTGCATGACATTCTTTGGGTCATCCATGATGGAAAAAATCGTGGTAGAAGCGAGGGCGACGAAAATTTTGATGAGTTCCCGGTTACAGTGGGTGGTCAGGGCCGAGTGATGCACGGAGGTTTGCGTGTTTCCCTCGTACACGTACGCACGTGTATGCGAAGCATTGCGCTCTAACTGAACCCGAGCGAGGCGTTGGGCTCTAACTGAACCCGAGTGATTGCACTACCTACGTTACTGAACCCCGATCAATCCCTTGCTATTAACCAAACCTGAGTGATTCCTTTGCTACAGCTGCTAACTGAAGCCGATCGAAGCTGCCTCTTGATGAACAGTCCCCAGTGGGGGTTGGATGAACAGTTCCCGGTGGGGGTTGGATGAACAGGACCTCGTGGTAGTAGAGGTTGTTGTCTCTCGATGAACAAGACCCCGATCGAGAGGAGGCCACCACACACCCGAGCTGGTTGGGGATGGATGAACAGGACCCCGTGGAGGGCTGATTGAGTAGGACCCCGTGTGGAGGGATGGTTGAACTGTGGCCGGTGGAGGCTGGATGAACAGGACCCCGTGGTGAATGGTAGCTGGTGGAGGCTGGAGGAAGTCGACGGTGGATGAACAGTAGCAGGTGGAGGCTGGAGGAAGTCGACGGTGGATGAATAGTAGCCCGTGGAGGCTAGAGCGAGGCAGTAGACGGTGGATGAATAGTAGCCTGTGGAGTCCCGTTTTGCGGTACGCCACACCCCTCCCGATGAACAGGACCCCCGTTTCAACCGTAGGCACTCCAACACAAGTCCATTTCCTTTGTTTTGCGGTATGCCACACCCCTCCCGATCAACAGCACCCCGTTTTGACCGTAGGAGCTCTAACACAAGTCTGTTTCCTCCGTTTTGCGGTACTCCAGACCCTTCCTGATGAACAAGACCCCATTTCGACCGTACGCGGTCGACCAGAAGGCCCGTTTCGTCCATTCTATGGTACGCCAGACCTTGTTTCGGCTGTTCTGTCCAAGCCGGTTAGCTCCCGATGAACATGACGCATTCCAACCCAGTCTGTTGCCTCCCGATGAACAAGATGCATTCCGACCTAGTCACTTGGTTGCCTTTGAACACGACACTGTTTCCTCCGTTCCGACCTAGCCGGTTAGCTGCAATTAACAGGACAACGTCGCTGCCGTCTGTTGCCTCTCCATGTACACAAGCCCGGGCCGTTCGTATGCGCAATTACACGTTTCGAGACCCCGCTCGTATGTACGTACCTGGTTGATTTTTTTGGCGTGTGGCTGTATGTATGTGTACATGGTTTAGACGGGACAACCTGAACTGCTATGTGGGGCGCTCTACTATGACATGTGTCGCTACTTACTCGGCCATGGTTCATCATTGCAGAGTGACCGATCGACCAGTATGTATGTACACGTTCGCGACAAGACAGACAACGCTACATACGCTTCGACCGGGTGGGTCCCAGCTGTCAGGGAGGATAAGGACGCACTTCCTTGTGTGCGAAGATATAGCTGCTGGGTCCCAGCTGTCAAGGGGAAAATCAATTTTTTGGCCCATAATAAGGACGCACTTCCTTGTGTGCGAAGATGTAGCTGGCGGGTCCCAGCTGTCAGGGGGAGAAACATTATTTTTTTAGGGTAAAAAGGATGCGTCCATGGGCGTGGTGCGTCCCCACTGTCAGCCTCTCACGTATAGTCATCTTCTGATGACTCTCATTTGTTTACCACGTTGACCACACTGTGCCGAGCGCACCAAGGCCGGTGGACGACGTCGACGCCCCAGACTGGAACGACCCAGAGATGGGGAAGACGCGGAAGTGGAGTCGCAGATGGAGAGCAGTGGGAAACTTGACTGGTTTGGGTGCGCGACAATAATGCCACCCACAGGAGACAGGAGCAAGAACAAAGGTTGAAGAAGCAGCACAGGTGTTGGATTAACATCCAACGGTCCAGCTACTAGAATTATTTGTTGATTAAGTTAACAAAGCCCCGTGTACATGTCAGCTTGGTAGGCCCACAAGTCAGCCACCAAATCTGCCGGGTCCCAGCTTTCACCGGGAGGAATATTTTTCGCATAACAAGGAGGCACTTCCTTCCATGCGAAGATACAACCAATGGGTCCCAACTGTTAGGGGGAGGAAACATTTTTTTCAGCTTAATACGGAGGAACTTTCCTTGCGTGCGACCATGGACCTCATGGGTCCCAGCTGTCAGGCTCTCCATGTACAGTCCTCTTTCGATGATTCTTGTTTGTTCACCACGCCACGCCGAGCGCAGCAAGGCAGTGGACGATGGTGAGGTCCCGGACGGGAACGACCCGAAGATGGGAAGACGCGATAGTGGAGTCACGGATTGGGAGGAGTACAAGGGTTATAACAGGTTCTGGTGCGGCATGGGGCTGTAGTCGGTGGATAATAACAGGAGGTGTGGAGGGATGGAGGGATAGCCTGGCTGGCGGTGGGGTAGCGCTTCACAGCGATGCGTTCTAAGCAGAGCCGCTACCCGCCGGAGGCCGGAGCAGGTGGTCCTAGCGACGCTGGAGGAAGAAGACGAGAGATTGAAAGTGCATGCCGGCCGTTGGATATAAATCCAATGGTTGTGGATGTTAGAATCTTTTGTTTACTAAGTTGACAACGCCTTGTGTAGGCTTCGACCTATTGGCCCACATGTTAGCCTGCAAAAAAGTGGCATATATTTAACCCATGTTTTCTAGAATTCACAGTCCATTTGCTGGGCTGGGTGAACAAATAATTCAGTGTCAATGCAGCCCATTTAATATTTTCTAGAAAATCCCAACCCATTTGTACTTTCTTGAAATACACGAATTAGCTAGGCTAGTTCTATATTTAATGTTAGGTTAGAAGGAGCAATTAATATCAAAAAATAAACCGGAGCGACACATTTTTTATATATAAAATTAATAAATTAGTGAGTTATTGCTCAAAAGAAAAATGAGCACATTATTATTACATTGGTCCTTAAAATCTTCGCAAGCTTTTGGATGCAATCACCGGGATTTTCCTTGCCTGTGAGTCAAAACAACCAGGATTTTCCTTGCCAACTTCTGTTAAACATTTACTTTTATAAGTTAATAAGATGTGGGATGTTTTTATAATGTATATATAAGTCTCTATTAAATATATGACAATAGTAATAATATAAACATATATAATGTGGTTAGAAGGGAAAACATAAATTGGACACTGCATTATTATTCTTATATATAGATAAATAGAACAGAGATCCGCGTTTTATTGAAAAAATACATTGGGTTGTCGATGTTTTAGAAAAAGAAAAACCTATGTTGGGAGGCCCATAGGCCGGTACATACATGATGGACCTCAAAAAATAAGTTGAAACCACTGTCTCCATATGTCGTGGGCTACACATGTTGAAAAACAAAACCTAGGCCTAGCTGATACTTTTTTGCCCTCTAGAAAAAAATGAAACCAGCTAGATCCCCGATACCCCTTCCCCGCAACAACAAAAAAAGATCCCCAATACCCCTGAAAAAAGCTCCCCGATTACAGTCATCGTTGGAAATTTATTTCGTTTATTAACTAGGTTGACAAACCCGTGGGCCCCAATGTCAGTATACAATTAGGAGGGATCTTTTTTTTCCAATGAGGCACTTGGTTGCGTACGGCTTGGACCTGGTGGGTCCCCACTGTTAGCCTCTCGGCATACAGTCCTCTCCGGATTCCTCTCGTTTGTTGAGCATGTTGACAACGGCATACGGCGGCGCCACGGCGAGCGCACATGGATTGGAAAGAACCGGAGCCGGGGAAGACACCTTCATTCTTTTGAACATACCGCACTAGCCCGGTGGCTGCAGCCCTCTCACCCAAAAGTTCTACTGCCCGGGTTCGATTCCAACCGGTGTAGTTGAAAAATATCTAACACTTGCCAAAATTTTGTCCCTAGTTTACCCTTTTTTCCGCACACTCAGCATTGTCTTGCCATTTTGAAAATAGCATATCTTTTTGACTTTGCATCATATGAAGATGTGCTATACATGAATGTTGATCAGCATGACGTTAACTTGTTTTTAGTTCCATTTTTTACCATGAATAAAATTTCCAACATTCTGTTATCCATGTTTGAAAAGTGCATGTTTATTTAAATGCTCTGCCTCTGAAACATGCGGTTTCTTATCTGAAAATCACTTGGACAAGCACCCATCACCGGTGTTGGATTCGATGCCGCGCTTCTTCAATCCCCTGGCAGCGCGAGGGGGAAATAAACTTCCGTCCCGTGTTGCCGGTTGGGGAATGGAGCGAACTGGATTAAAGAGGGGGCCGGCGGTGTGACTGAAGAAGAACATCAGACGCATTTTTTTAGTGGATGGCTCTCGATGGTGTTTTTTACTTGCCTCTGCACCATACAACTTGTATTTTTAGCCTCCTAGTCCGTGGTGGACCAGCAGCCCATTTGCTAGGTAGGCCAACCTATAGAAAGCATCACTTGATTTTTCATCAAGGCCCAAAAACAACACAGTACTATGTTTGTTTTGAGGCCGAAAACATTACGGCAAGGGTTGAGCGGGGCAGGGGGGAAGACAGAGCAAAAAGATAAAAAAGAGTTGATGCGCTGTTCCTACCCTAACAAGCAGGTGCAATTCTTCTCAGGAAGAAGGTGTGTCGTTGACACCCACACGTCACAATCCCACATTAGACATTCTAACAAGTTCACACACAAGTACAACAGAAAAGGTAAACATTCGTATCAAACTCAGGTTCACAGGACATGTTCATATCCATAGCCAACATTCACAATCAACAACTCAAAATATTCATATATAGACAAGTTCAGGATGTCTATGCATCCAAATGATTGATAGATCAAAAGCCAATATTCATAGATAATTCACAAAAAGATTCAGATATACACATGTTCAGTATGTTTATGCATCCAAATGATTGAGATCACAGCCAATATCATCCATGGACAAACTTTAATTACCTAGGGTACAAACTAGTAAATGGTGTTCACTCGGTGGTACTTCTTGCTAAAATTAATGCTTGTACGAGTAAACTTTTGAGTACATAAGAGGCAGCACAGACAATCTGAACTTTGCTTGTAGGTTTATCCTCGAGATAGTGGCCTCGATGCCGAGGGAGGTTTGAGCAACTTGGACACTCCTTTCATCCAACTTGTTTACTAGATCATCTTGGTCCTGTAGCTTGCCAAAATTCTACATTGCAGACAAGAACGGAGGCGGTCGATAAAATGAATCACCCAATTTTTTTTGCAGTTCAACTAAAATGGAGCATCCCTGGTGTGCAGACTGATATAGTGCCAGATGAATATACGGGTCAACCAACTTGTCTGGAATCTTTAGACTCCATGCCATACAGTTCGCTATCATATGTGTCGATAACCAAAAGGCACAAGTTGGGACCAAAGATTGGACTGCATTTTTCTAGGCTATGCACCAAGCAATATTTTTGGCGTTCACTCTCCTATGAACAAATATTTGGAGTTTGACAACTGGTTGACTCTAGTTGATACTCGAATGAATATAGCCACTTGTCAACATCGATGCTTGTCTGAGTGAACTTTGGAGTACATAGCAGCAGCATAAGTATCTGTCCATGTATTCTTTTTGTGCAGTTCTACTGAAATCGCCCAATGTAATGATTTGCCTGCGAGTTCATGCTCCAAGTTACTCCTTTATGAAATCGGCAAATAGTAGCACAATACCAAATTACCAATACATATGACAAGCACATTAATCAGGATAAAGATCGGTACCAACCTGTGTGAGGTAGCATATCAATTACTATGTCCTTTGACTGGAAGCTGAAATAAGCGACTGACAGGAAAGGAAGGATGCAGTCGAGGCAATGAAGCACCCAAAGTTTTTGTGCAGTTCCACAAAAATCGAGCATCCCTGTTGGCACATATATTGGGAGAGTGAGATTACTGTAATAATGGGACTAGTTGATGAAACATACACTAACAAATAGAAGCACCCCCATTATCTTAATGGGTAAAGTTACCACATAGTAGTCTTGCTTAAAGAGAGGTATTAGTTTATTTAATCAGTGCCAATGAGCTCAACACTCAAAGCATTGCCATGGATCATAGGTTGCAAAACTTTAACGTGCAAAGATAAAGGAGTTTCTCATGACTGTATCAACACAGTAGCACGATACAAATAGAGATGACAACAAACTAATATGGGTGAAGGCCTTAGTCCGGTACCAACCTGAGAAAAAAAGCTTATTCAAGTAGTCCCAGAAGAGATGATAAAGCACTCACTGGAATCACTCAATACTATATATTTTGTGCACTTCAAATGTATCGTTGACATCACTCTTGTTTACCAGTGGTGAGATTATATCAAAAGATTATCAAGAACTTCCAGCAGAGTTAAAGCACTGGCTGGGATACAGTTCATTGTATTCTCTTGTGCAGTTCCACTAAAATGTACGATTGGCACAACATGATCCCTGTTTGCACAAGTAGGAACAAGGTGAAACATTCATTAGCTTAGTGAGAAAGGATAGCAAGACATTAGCATATAACTTTAGCAGTAGCATCAAATTCATGATGGACAATACACAAAACATTGCCTCATTGAACCAATGGCAATAAATTGACATGCAAAACAATAGCATTATTATGTCATGGCACTACCAAGATTCCCTCCCTGCTCCACCACATTATTCACCTCCACAGACACATGTACACACGTACATGATTCAGCATAGGGTGCTACTAAAGATTTGTTTCCGACAGGAAAATTAGTCAACAATAAATTAGTGCTAGTTAAGTACTCCTAATTAATTAAGTGACCATGTAGGATACAACAGAAGTGGAAGGGCTCGTGGAGGATCGTCTCACATGTAAGGGAGATGTTGCCGGAGCCCTTGAATGGCCCCCACTGAGGCCTCGGCTTCAACAAGATTACCTTGGCACTGTTGATCGTGGAGAGCTGGGTCACACATGCATCCAGAATCCAGTTAATTAGTATGATGTGTCGTCAAGCCAAGTACTACTCTACTGCATTTCTCTATCTAGCTCTACTCTATACTCTTATAAAAACAGAGTTGGTGATGATGGTGTGCCTGCCATCCTGCAATATAGGCCGTCCAATTCATATCTGACGGATAGGAAGGAAACTATGAAATTTTGCAAAAATAGACCCAGGCCCCTCTCCACATTTTCAAATAAGGCCTTCCCTCATTCATCCTTTTCTCTCACAACATAAACTACTCATAAAAATGCATCTTGATGTTACATGCAACGCACGAGCATCTTGCTAGTCTTCCAAGTTAATTAAGACTAGTAGCAACACAAGAATACAAGCAAGATGTCAGGATAACATAGGACGGTACCATCATATGATCTTCTTCATTTCCTTCTTCTTCTTCTTCTTCTTCGTCTTCCTCTTCATGCTCTGTTTCTCTTTCTCCTCACCTAGTTGGTGAAACCAACTACATGTTTGGCCTTCTATTTCAGAATTGGTTTTGTCAGTGAGGGAGTACAAGTGTACCAGTAAACAATAGCATTATTTTATCATGGCAGTCGCAAAATAGAGGTGAACACATGCATTAAATATCATTCTTACCTAAAGGAAGGTTATGGTGCCAATATGGAGGATGAAAGTTGGAACACAAATCTCCCTTTATGCGGTTCCACCGAAATGAACCAACAGTTCCATTATGACATTCCAGTTAAAAAACACAAAAGTCACTTCTTTTAAGAAGTTTTTTGTGAAGTGCACCAACAAGCCGCAATAGCAACAAGGTGAAATTGATATCCCTGTTTGTACAAAAAGCTACAGAGGAAACAGACAGAGTCTCAAACAATTACTGGCAAAAACAATTGGTTAAACTTGACATGGCTTATAACAGTGGCACGGCTTCATTTTTACCAAGGTGTTAGATTAAGAACAACTAAATATTTGCTACAAGGGCATGGGGCAGTGGGTGCACCAGCAGTCTAGCACCATGTACTTAAACTGGGGCATAAAGTGGTGATTCGGAGTTTGTTGCCCCGAGAAACAAACATCCAAGAAACATATCTGGGTTGGTCTCATTTTTGTTCACTCTAGCCACCTACTCCTATGTGTGGATAGTAAATCTAGTCCTGGTCATACTATTGTCTACAATGTTTCCCCTATATTTCCCTTTTCGACCAAGAGACCGGTTGGATGACCGGTCTGTACTACTTTCACCCCCTTTCTTTCCTGTTTGTACCAAGTCCGATGTACATACTAAATCCCCCCCTTTATTTCTTATTTGAACCAAGTATAAGAGTCGACTCCATGAAATAGCTTTACCTCTAATAATAGAAAAAAATAGGTGAAGTTGGACCATCCGATCGAGCCTAGCTACGAGGGGGGTTGAGAGGTAGAAAATGATGCACATGCAGCGACATAGCAAGCTGGGGAAGTAGAGTTAGGCCAGTTTCGAAGGAAGATATACCTGAAGGTTGTCGGGATGTGGATAGGTGGGTGACAGGAGGCCGGATTCGCCCAAACTAGGGTAGCGACGAAGGGATCAAAGGACCTCCCGCGCCAACGCTCCACCAGAGATAACGGTGTGGCCGGAAGTGGGTGTAACACCCCGGATGTAATTACCCAATATGTAATCCAACTCTTGCCGTTTCTGGCGTTAAGTTATTTTATTTTCTCGGGTTCGGGTTTTGTCTCCGTGTGTTGTTATCATTGTCATGCATCTCATATCTTGTCATCATGTGCATTGCATTTGCATACGTGTTCATCTCATGCATTCGAGCATTTTCCCCGTTGTCTGTTTTGCATTCCGGCGCTTCGTTCTCCTCTGGTGGTCATTTCTACCTTTCTTTCGTGTGTGGGGATTAAACATTTCCGGATTGGACCGAGACTTACCAAGCGGCCTTGGTTTACTACCGGTAGACCGCCTGTCAAGTTTCGTACCATTTGGACTTCGTTTGATGCTCCAACGGTTAAACGAGGGACCGAAAAGGCCTCGTGTGTGTTGCAGCCCAACACCCCTCCAATTTGGCCCAAAACCCACCATAACCCTCTCCATCATCTAGAGCGTTCGATCACGATCGCGTGGCCAAAAACCGCACCTCATTTGGACACTCCTAGCTCCCTCTATGCCTATATATACACCACCCTCCCGAAATTCGTGGTTCCCCTCGTCCCTAACCCTAGATCCAACTACTCCGCGCGGCCGGACGCGTCCGCCGGCTGCCGGACACGTCCGCCCGACCCGCCGCCGCCAATCGGGAGGTGCCCCGCGTCACCGCACCTCGCCGCCGCCGCTCCGGCCCGGGAGGCCCGCATCTGGCCCCCGAGGCCCATCCGGACCACCGCCGCCCGCCTTCGTCCTCCTCCACTCCGGCTCGCCGCATCGCCGTGAGACCGCGCCGGCCGCAGCCCTCGTCGCCGGTCGGAGCAAGCCCGCCGCGCCTCCTCGTCGGTCCAGCTCCGGCGACCCGCCGCCCAATGCCGGCGCCATGCCCGACCGTCGCCGTCGCTAGCTCCGGCCTCCTCCTCCTCCTTCCTCGACGTCCGCTCCGCCTCGGCAAGTCCGCCGACGACTTCTCCGGCGAACCTCGAAGAACGCGCTGCTACAGTGCCCTCCAGATCCAGATCCGGATCGGTTTGACTTTTTGCCCGAAACCCTAATTATTTGCCCTTGTTCATCGCATCGTAACTTTGCATCCGTAGCTCCATTTTGGGCATATAGCATATCAAAATGTTCGTCTCAGAGAGCACATCATTTCATCTCACTGCATCATTTTCATTTGAGTTCATCTTGATGCCCGAAATGCTGTTGGAAGAGTGCTATTTGAGATAATTGTCAGATATGCTGCTCCAATTAGATATTTGTCATTTTTGCCATGATTATTGTGTGCATGATATGCCCCTGAGCTCTTCGTGAGTTTTGTTATATGTTTTGCCATCTATCCAGAGGTGTAACCCATGTATTTTTGTGATGTGTGTGGTGACTAGCACAATCTTGCAAAGTGGTGCATTCGTTAATGCTGATTTCAGGGACTTAGCATTTCCACTAAGTCCTTGATCTGTTTATCTCAATATGCCATATGTTCATGTTGTTTTCTAGTGAGCCGTGCCTCTTTTGAGGATGATCAGTAAGGATGTTTTGTTAATCTTGTAGTGCTATATCCATCCATGCCTTTGTTTGCAATTATGGAGCACCCTAGCTTGAGTCAATCGAGCTCTACTTTTGCTATTTCGTGAATCTGGGCAGATTGTCTACTTGTTAGCGATTTTGCCGAGGATGTTGTAGTTGATCCGTGCATACTATGTTATTGTTCTTGCCATGTCTAGCTTGTATTATGTGTATTCTTAATGGGTGTATGCTTAGATTGTCATGACTTGCTCTATAGTGAGTGCATCGAGCTCGTAAACATGCCTACTTGATATCTGTTTCAGCATGCTCCAGTTTTCACTAAGTCTGTGATCTGATTATGTTTTTGCCATGTTCACATGCTTGCAAATGTATTTTCTGATCCCTTTTGGCTCAAGGTCACTAAGGGACTTTTGTTAAGCTCTTTGAGTATCTCCATGCCATTCTTTACTTTGCCATGTTCAGGTCCTGTAGCATAGTGTTTTCATGCTCCAAAGAGTGCTATCAGATCTGAAATTCCAGACAAGTGTTGATTTCACTAAGTCTGAAATTCTGTTTCCCAAATGCATTTTTGCCATGCTTGTTTGAACCTGTTAGTGGATGAATTGGCCGTAGATCAGTGCTAGTCTTTTGTTAAGCATCATGAATGGATCCCTGCCATGTATTTTGTTGCCATGTTTGAGTGCTGTAGCATGTTCATCTCGTTGCATTTAGATGGCTACTTGTTGTAAATCGTAGAACGTGGTCATATTTGAATTTCTTGCCATTTCCAAACTGTAACTCCGATTCCGGTGATCTTTATATCGTTTTCAAGCAAATTCATCTCATATTTCCAGTGGAACACTTGGATTTCCATGTTGAGGCCAGGTTCATTCATTCCTTGTCAAATCTTGCATATGCATCACATATTGCATCCCGCATAGCATACCATCTTTGCATCATATTGTTTGAGATTTGCACGTGGTTGATTGTGTCCTTGTTGCTTGTTTGTCTTGTTTGGGTAGAGCCGAGAGACGAGTTCGCTAACGAGGAGCCCGTTGAGCTTGCTTTCGAGGATCCAGTCAACTCTCACAACTTTGCAGGCAAGATGATCATACCCTCGAAATCACTACTATCTTTGCTATGCTAGATGCTCGCTCTTTTGCTATGCCTATGATACGATGCCTACCACTTGCTTATCATGCCTCCCAAATTGCCATGTCAAACCTCTAACCCACCATGTCCTAGCAAACCGTTGATTGGCTATGTTACCGCTTTGCTCAGCCCCTCTTATAGCGTTGTTAGTTGCAGGTGAAGATTGGAGACCGTTCCTTGTTGGAACATTATTTACTTGTTGGGATATCATTATATTGCCATGTTATCTTAATGCATCTATATACTTGGTGAAGGGTGGAAGGCTCGGCCTCTCGCCTAGTGTTTTGTTCCACTCTTGCCGCCCTAGTTTCCGTCATATAGGTGTTATGTTCCCGGATTTTTGCGTTCCTTACGCGGTTGGGTTATAATGGGAACCCCTTGATAGTTCGCCTTGATTAAAGCCTTTCCAGCAATGCCCAACCTTGGTTTTACCATTTGCCACCTAGCCTCTTTTTCCCTTGGGTTTCCGGAGCCCGAGGGTCATCTTATTTAGACCCCCCCGGGCCAGTGCTCCTCTGAGTGTTGGTCCGACCGAGTAGACTGCGGGGCCACCTCGGGGCAACTTGAGGGTTGGTTTTACTCGTAGGATGTCTCATCTGAGTGTGCCCTGAGAACGAAATATGTGCAGCTCCTATCGGGATTTGTCGGCACATTCGGGCGGTGTTGCTGGATTTGTTTTAACTTGTCGAAGTGTCTTTAAGAACCGGGATACCGAGTCTGATCGGAACGTCTCGGGAGGAGGTCTATTCCTTCGTTGACCATGAGAGCTTGTCATGGGCTAAGTTGGGACTCCCCTGCAGGGATTCGAACTTTCGAAAGTCGTGCCCACAGTTATGGGCAGATAGGAATTTGTTAATGTCCGGTTGTAGATAACTTGAACCTTAATTTAATTAAAATGAATCAACTGTGTGAGTTACCGTGATGGTCTCTTCTCGGCAGAGTCCGGGAAGTGAACACGGTGTTGGAGTAATGCTTGCCGCAGGATGCCTTCTAGTTACTCGCTCACGCTTTGCCTCCTCTTCTCGCTCTCTGTTGCGAACAGGATAGCCACCAGATATTGCTAGTCGCTTGCCGCAGCTCCACATAATTGCCTTGTCTTACCTATTAAGCTTAAATAGTCTTGATCGCGAGGGTGCGAGATTGCTGAGTCCCTGTGGCTCACAGATTACTATTAAACCAGATGCAGGGCCTGATGATTCCGTTCCAGATGACGTGCTTGAGCTCAAGTGGGAGTTCGACGAGGACTCACGCCGATACTACGTGTCTTTCCCTGATGATCAGTAGTGGTGCCCAGTTGGGGTGACCGAGACCCTGTCGCATGTTGGGCTGTTCTTTTATTTTGGCGCCGTAGTCGGGCCATGAGTGTTTGAATGTTGTAATGCTATTTATGTACTTTGATTTATGTGGCGAGTGTAAGCCAACTATGTATCTCCCCTTTTATTATCTATATTACATGGGATGTTGTGAAGATTGCCTAACTTGCGACATATGCTTTCAATGCGGTTATGTCTCTAAGTCGAGCCTCGACACGTGGGAGCTATAGCCGCATCGAGGGCATTACAAGTTGGTAATCAGAGCCTTCCCCGAGCTTAGGAGCCCCCATTGCTTGATCGTTTTTAGCAGTCGTTGTTGAGTCTAGAAAAATGTTTTGAGTCATTTAGGAATTATATATCGGAGAGTTTAGGAATTCTTTTTACTTCCCAGTCTCCTCATCGCTCTGGTAAGGCATCCTGACGTAGAGTTTTGACTCTTCTCTTCTCAAATTTCACTAAAAAAAATTTTAGGACCACACAGGTATCTTGGAATCGTTCCGATGGTTTTGTGACGAGAACATTGTTCTTGGTGCCTCCTGTCTTTAGGGGTTGTGGCAGTGTCCCGGGGAGTTGAGCTACGAGGTGTTGTCGTCACAATTTTATCGTTGCATTTGTGGTATACCTGAGTTTAGTACGCCGACATCGAAAATCTCTTTTATGCAGTTCGTTGGTGAGATAACCTCGACGCCACCCAGTACTGGGGCGGGAGTTCGGGAGTATCGTCATAACTTGCATAACGGATGTTTTTCGAAGGTTGAGGTAGATGGTTTCCAAAGTTTTCTCGGTTATGTGTTGAAGGATGGATACAGTTGGATGTAGGATTTTCTAGATTTGGGTGAGATATTATGCTTCCCCTATATCCCCAACACCTGATTGCATAACCGGAAAGGTTCGGGAGTTTCATAGGTGGGAATTCTTGTAGCTCTAGTTCTTCTTCCACGGATATTTGGTTTGAGATTGGGATTTCTTACCGAGTATTCGTTCTTGATCCGTACCTTGTTGATTTATTTTTCTACCTAAATTCTAAGTGGCTTCTCAATTTATGGATATGTGACCATTTCAAGTGGAATGCATTCATTCATTTTGTTCGGATGTGAAGACTATATGTTGCAATTTTCATTCCGTTGGATTCAGCTTCAATATTTATCTGTCAAGGTGCTAACGGTTGTCACCCTCTTCAGGATGGCTCCCGCTAAGAGCACCAACCAGAATCAGAATCAGGATCCGCCACCACCTCCACCTCCTCCGGAGGCATGGCAAGCTGTGATGGCCGCAACCAATGCAAACACACAGTTGATCATGCAAATTCTTCAAGAGCGCAATCAAGCGAACCAAGGCAACCAAGGCAACAATTAGAATCACTTTGCTACACTCAACCAGTTACTTGCTAACGGGCCAAAGACTTTCAGCAATTGTGTTGAGGCAACTGATGCTGACGATTGGCTCGTGGACTTATGCAAGCATTTTGAGTGCAGTAACGTCAGGCCTGAGGACTTTGTCAAGTTCGCTTCCTTCCAACTCAAAGACCAAGCTGCAGAATGGTTCCAGCAGTACAAGGACTCCAGAGGAGGACGTGTGATTACCTGGGATGAATTCCATCAAGATTTCAAAGCTCATCATATCCCTCAGAGCGTGGTTGAAAGCAAGCGTGAGGAATTCCGCAACCTGAAGCAACGTTCTTTGTATGTCTATGACTACAACAAGTTGTTTCAGAAGCTCGCCCGCTTTGCTAAGCAGGACGTCCTGACGAGAAGAGCATGATATACCAGTTCAGGGGTGGTCTCAGGGAAGAAATTCAGCTAGCACTTGTTCTCTTTGATCCCTTGAGGTACGATGAGTTCTACAACATGGCATTGAAGCAAGAGGCCGCTCAACTGAGGTGTGATGCTTCAAAGAAGCGAGTCAGAGATGCTACTCCTTCTTCCTCTACTCAAGTGGCCAAGCAGCAGAAGTATTGGCTTCCTCCTCCTCCGTTCCGTCAGCCGTATCAGCAGAAGAGCAAAGGTGGCAGTGGATCTTCCCACCCACCCAACCCTGGCGTTCAGAACAAGACTTCGTCTCAAGCTCCAAGATCGAGTGCTCCGTATCACCGTCCTCTTTCAGAGGTCACGTGCAACAAGTGCCAACAGAAGGGTCACTATGCCAACAAGTGCTTCAACCAGAGGCGTCTCCCTCCACCTCCGCCTGTGAGATCGGCAAGTACAGCTGTGGTCAAGCATAACCCCAAGTACGCCAAGGTCAACTTGATGAATGCAGCTCAGGCAGAGGACTCGTCAGATGTCATCATGGGTAACCTTCCTGTTAACGATGTTCCTGCAAAAGTACTTTTTGATACTGGTGCATCACATTCTTTCTTGTCATGCCCTTTTGCATCGAAGCACAATGTTGATACTGAGATCATGCCCAAAGTCATGCAAGTTGTTTCTCCCGGCAAGCTTTTGACTTCTAGTTTGGTTGCTCCCGATATCTCTATCACGTTGGGCGACTACAAGTTTCTTTCTTCTCTGGTGGTTCTTGGTAACTCGGATATTGATCTTATTCTCGGGATGGATTGGCTTTCTAAGCACAAGGCGCATCTGGATTGTGCAGCCAGGAAGATTCAATTGACTCATTCGTCTGAGGATGTAATTGTCTTTGCCGCTCGTGATGATACCATCCGTCTGTTTTCTCTCAATGAGAAGGGTGAAATGGATGCTATCTCGCAAATTCCATTCGTTTGCGAATATCAAGACGTCTTTCCGGAAGAGCTTCCAAGAATGCCTCCGCACCAGCCAGTTGAATTCGTCATCGATCTTGAGCCTGGCACAGAACCAGTGTGCAAGCGTCCTTACAAGCTCGGACCTGAAGAGTTGAAGGAGCTGAAGAAGCAACTCGATATTCAAGAGAGAATGGGTCTCATCCGACCTAGTTCTTCTCCGTGGGGTTGTGGTGTTCTTTTTGTGAAGAAGAAGGATGGAACAGACCGACTTTGTGTTGATTACCGTCCATTGAACAAGAAGACCATCAAGAACAAATACCCACTTCCCAATATCAACGAGCTGTTCGAACAACTCAAAGGTGCCCAAGTATTCTCCAAGCTTGATATCCATATGGGTTATCATCAGATTCGAATCCGTGAGCAAGATATTCCCAAGACGGCTTTCAGGACAAGCTATGGTTCATATGAATACACTGTCATGTCTTTTGGCCTCGTCAACGCTCCTCCGACGTTCTCTCGCATGATGAACTTCATCTTCAACGCCTACACCAATGACTTCGTTTTGGTCTATCGCGACGACATTCTGGTTTTCTCGAAGAACAAGGAAGATCATGCCAAGCACTTGCGTTTGGTACTCGATAAGCTCAGAGAACACCAGTTCTACGCCAAGTTCTCCAAGTGCGAACTTTGGCTCGATGAGGTTCTTTATCTTGGTCATATCATCTCTGCCAAGGGCATTGCGGTGAATCCTGAGAAGGTGTCTGCAATTGTGAATTGGGAACCACCTCAGAACGTGAAGCTCCTCGGCCTCGCAAGCTATTGTCGAAGATTCGTTGAAAACTTTTCTAAGATCGCGAAGCCTCTCTCTAATCTTCTCCAGAAGCACGTCAAGTACGTTTGGTCTCCGGAGTGTGACATTGCTTTCAACACTTTGAAAGCTAAATTGGTCACTGCTCCAGTTCTGACTCTGCCTGATGAATCCAAACCGTACGAGGTATTTTGCGATGCCTCTCTCCAAGGTCTTGGCGCAGTGTTGATGCAAGAGAAGAAAGTTCTGGCTTATACCTCTCGCCAGTTGAAGCCCAATGAGAAGAACTACCCAACTCATGACCTCGAGTTGGCGGCGGTTGTGCATGCTCTTTTGACTTGGAGACATCTCTTATTGGGAAGAAAAGTGGACATTTTCACTGATCACAAGAGTCTCAAGTACATCTTCACTCAGCCTAATCTCAACCTCAGGCAGACTCGATGGGTCGAAATGATTCAAGAGTATAATCCGAGTATCGAGTATACTCCAGGCAAGGCCAATGTGATTGCTGACGCATTGAGAGGGAAGGTTTATTGCAACAGTCTGATTCTCAAGCCTTATCAACCCGAGCTTTGTGAAGCTTTCCGCAAGCTTAATCTGCAAGTTGTTCCTCAAGGTTTCCTCGCCAACCTTCAAGTCTCTCCTACCTTGGAAGACCAGATTCGCCAAGCCCAGTTTCTTGATGCTATGGTGAAAAAGGTGAAGATTGGGATTGCCAAGAGTCAACCCAAGTACAAGTGTTACCGCCTTGATGACAAGGATACTCTCTTCTTTGAGGATCGTATTGTTGTGCCCAAAGGTGACCTTCGTAAAGTGATCATGAATGAGGCTCACAATTCTCTCCTCTCCATTCACCCTGGGAGCACGAAGATGTATCAGGACCTCAAGCAGGCTTATTGGTGGACTCGAATGAAGCGCGAGATTGCTCAGTTCGTGAATGAATGTGATGTGTGCAGAAGAGTGAAGGCAGAACACCAAAGGCCAGCGGGTCTCCTCCAACCTCTTGCCATTCCAGAATGGAAGTTTGACCACATTGAGATGGACTTCGTGACTGGGTTTCCAAAGTCCAAACATGGCAATGATGCTATATTCGTTGTTATTGACAAACTCACTAAAGTGGCTCACTTTTTTCCTATCAAAGAGTCAATCACTGCAGCTCAATTGGCGGAACTCTATACCTCTCGAATTGTCTCTCTGCACGGTATTCCACAAGTGATCTCTTCAGACCGTGGCAGCATCATTACCTCCAAGTTTTGGGATTCTTTTTAGAAGGCCATGGGCACCAACATCCGCTTCAGCACAGCTTTCCATCCACAAACTAGCGGCCAAGTCGAGCGTGTCAATCAGATTCTTGAAGATATGATCAGGGCTTGTGTGATCTCCTTCGGCATGAAGTGGGAGGATTGTCTTCCATATGCTGAATTCTCCTACAACAACAGTTTTCAAGCAAGTTCGGGAAAGGCCCCATTCGAAATTCTGTATGGCAGGAAGTGTCGTACCCCTCTCAACTGGTCTGAAACCGGTGAACGTCAGCTTTTGGGAAATGACTTAATCATAGAGGCATAGGAAATGTGCAAAGTCATTCGAGATAACCTCAAAGCAGCCCAATCATGCCAGAAGAGCTACTATGATAGTAAGCACCGTGATTTGGCTTTCAAGATTGGAGATCATGTTTACCTCCGCGTCTCTCCTATGAAAGGTACTCGTCGCTTCGGTATCAAAGGGAAGCTTGCCCCTAGATACGTGGGACCTTTCAAGATCGTCAGCAATAGAGGCGATCTCGCCTATCAACTCGAGCTTCCTTCAAACTTTGCAAATGTTCATGATGTGTTCCATGTCTCTCATCTCCGAAAGTGCTTCAAGACTCCTGATCACACCGTCAACTTTGAGGACATTGAGCTCCAAGAAGATCTCTCTTATCGTGAGCACCTCGTTGCTATTCTTGAAGAGACTGAACGCAAGACTCGCAACAAGTCAATCAAATTCCTCAATGTCAAGTGGTCACACCATTCCGACCGTGAAGCTACTTGAGAATGCGAGGATCACCTCCATTATGAGTACCCGGCGTTTTTTCAGTCCTAGATCTCAGGACGAGATCCTTTCGTAGTGGTGGAGTGTTGTAACACCCCAGATGTAATTACCCAATATGCAATCCAACTCTTGCCGTTTCCGGCGTTAAGTTATTTTATTTTCTCGGGTTCGGGTTTTGTCTCCGTGTGTTGTTATCGTTGTCATGCATCTCATATCATGTCATCATGTGCATTGCATTTGCATACGTGTTCATCTCATGCATTTGAGCATTTCCCCGTTGTCCGTTTTGCATTCCGGCGCTTCGTTCTCCCCCGGTGGTCATTTCTACCTTTCTTCCGTGTGTGGGGATTAAACATTTCTACATTGGACCGAGACTTGCCAAGCGGCCTTGGTTTACTACCGGTAGACCGCCTGTCAAGTTTCGTACCATTTGGACTTCGTTTGATGCTCCAACGGTTAACCGAGGGACCGAAAAGGCCTCGTGTGTGTTGCAGCCCAACACCCCTCCAATTTGGCCCAAAACCCACCATAACCCTCTCCATCATCTAGAGTGTTCGATCACGATCGCGTGGCCGAAAACCACACCTCATTTGGACACTCCTAGCTCCCTCTATGCCTATATATACACCACCCTCCTGAAATTCGCGGTTCCCCTCGTCCCTAACCCTAGATCCAACTACTCCGCGCGGCCGGACACGTCCGCCGGCCGCCGGACAGATCCGCCCGACCCGCCGCCGCCAATCGGGAGGTGCCACGCGTCACCGCACCTCGCCGCCGCCGCTCCGGCCCGGGAGGCCCGCATCTGGCCCCCGAGGCCCATCCGGACCACCGCCGCCCGCCTCTGTCCTCCTTCACTCCGGCTCGCCGCACCGCCGTGAGACCGCGCCGGCCGCAGCCCTCGTCGCCGGCCGGAGCAAGCCCGCCGCGCCTCCTCGTCGGTCCGGCTCTGGCGACCCGCCGCCCAACGCCGGCGCCGCGCCCGACCATCGCCGTCGCTAGCTCCGGCCTCCTCCTCCTTCCTCAACGTCCGCTTCACCCCGGCAAGTCCGCCGACGAATTCCCCGGCGAACCTCGAAGAACGCGCTGCCACAGTGCCCTCTAGATCCAGATCCGGATCGGGTTGACTTTTTGCTCGAAACCCTAATTATTTGCCCTTGTTCATCGTATCGTAACTTTGCATCCGTAGATCCGTTTTGGGCATATAGCATATCAAAATGTTCGCCTCAAAGAGCACATCATTTCATGTCAGTGCATCATTTTCATTTTAGTTCATCTTGATGCCCGAAATGCTGTTGGAAGAGTGCTATTTGAGATAATTTTCAGATCTGCTGCTCCAATTAGATATTTGTCATTTTTGCCATGATTATTGTGTGCATGATATGCCCCTAAGCTCTTCGTGAGTTTTGTTATATGTTTTGCCATCTATCCAGAGGTGTAACCCATGTATTTTTGTGATATGTGTGGTGACTAGCACAAGCTTGCAAAGTGGTGCATTCGTTAATGCTGATTTCAGGGACTTAGCATTTCCACTAAGTCCTTGATCTATTTATCTCAATATGCCATATGTTCATGTTGTTTCCTAGTGATCCGTGCCTCTTTTGAGGATGATCAATAAGGATGTTTTGTTACTATTGTAGTGCTATATCCATGCATGCCTTTGTTTGCAATTATGGAGCACCCTAGCTTGAGTCAATCGAGCTCTACTTTTGCTATTTCGTGAATCTGGGCAGATTGTCTACTTGTTAGCGATTTTGCCGAGGATGTTGTAGTTGATCCGTGCATGCTATGTTGTTGTTCTTGCCATGTATAGCTTGTATTATGTGTATTCTTGATGGGTGTATGCTTAGATTGCCATGACTTGCTCTGTAGTGAGTGCATCGAGCTCGTAAACATGCCTACTTGATATCTGTTTCTGCATGCTCCAGATCTGATTATGTTTTTGCCATGTTCACATGCTTGCAAATATATTTTCTGATCCCTTTTGGCTCAAGGTCACTAAGGGCCTTTTGTTAAGCTCTTTGAGTAGCTCCATGCCATTCTTTACTTTGCCATGTTAAGGTCCTGTAGCATATTTTTTTCATGCTCCAAAGAGTGCTATCTGGTCTGAAATTCCAGACAAGTGTTGATTTCACTAAGTCTGAAATTCTGTTTGCCAAATGCATTTTTGCCATGCTTGTTTGAACCTGTTAATGGATGAATTGGCCATAGCTCAGTGCTAGTCTTTTGTTCAGCATCATGAATGGATCCCTGCCATGTATTTTGTTGCCATGTTTGAGTGCTGTAGCATGTTCATCTCGTTGCATTTAGATGGCTACTTGCTGTAAATCGCAGAACGTGGTCATATTTGAATTGCTTGCCATTTCCAAACCGTAACTCCGATTCCGGTGATCTTTATATCGTTTTCAAGCGGCTTCATCTCATATTTCCAGTGGCACACTTGGATTTCCATGTTGAGACCAGGTTCATTCATTCCTTGTCAAATCTTGCATATGCATCACATATTGCATCCCGCATAGCATACCATCTTTGCATCATATTGTTTGAGCTTTGCACGTGGTTGATTGTGTCCTTGTTTCTTGTTTGTCTTGTTTGGGTGGAGCCAGGAGACGAGTTTGCTAACGAGGAGCCCGTTGAGTTTGCTTTCGAGGATCCAGTCAACTCTGACAACTTTGTAGGCAAGATGATCATACCCTCGAAATCACTACTATCTTTGCTATGCTAGATGCTCGCTCTTTTGCTATGCCTATGCTACGATGCCTACCACTTGCTTATCATGCCTCCCAAATTGCCATGTCAAACCTCTAACCCACCATGTCCTAGCAAACCGTTGATTGGCTATGTTACCGCTTTGCTCAGCCCCTCTTATAGCGTTGTTAGTTGCAGGTGAAGATTGGAGACCGTTCCTTGTTGGAACATTATTTACTTGTTGGGATATCATTATATTGCCATGTTATCTTAATGCATCTATAAAATTGGTGAAGGGTGGAAGGCACGGCCTCTCGCCTAGTGTTTTGTTCCACTCTTGCCGCCCTAGTTTCTGTCATATCGGTGTTATGTTCCCGGATTTTTCCGTTCCTTACGCGGTTGGGTTATAATGGGAACCCCTTGATAGTTCGCCTTGATTCAAGCCTTTCCAGCAATGCCCAACCTTCGTTTTACCATTTTCCACCTAGCCTCTTTTTCCCTTGGGGTTCTGGAGCCCGAGGGTCATCTTATTTAGACCCCCCCCGGGCCAGTGCTCCTCTGAGTGTTGGTCCGACCGAGTAGACTGCGGGGCCACCTCGGGGCAACTTGAGGGTTGGTTCTACTCGTAGGATGTCTCATCTGAGTGTGCCCTGAGAACGAGATATGTGCAGCTCCTATCGGGATTTGTCGGCACATTCGGGCGGTGTTGCTGGATTTGTTTTTACTTGTCGAAGTGTCTTGAAGAACCGGGATACCGAGTCTGATCGGAACGTCTCGGGAGGAGGTCTATTCCTTTGTTGACCGTGAGAGCTTGTCTTGGGCTAAGTTGGGACTCCCCTGCAGGGATTTGAAATTTCGAAAGTCGTGCCCGCGGTTATGGGCAGATGGGAATTTGTTAATGTCCGGTTGTAGATAACTTGAACCTTAATTTAATTAAAATGAATCAACTGTGTGAGTTACCGTGATGGTCTCTTCTCGGCGGAGTCCGGGAAGTGAACACGGTGTTGGAGTAATGCTTGCCGCAGGATGCCTTCTAGTTACTCGCTCGCGCTTTGCCTCCTCTTCTCGCTCTCTATTGCGAACAGGATAGCCACCAGATATTGCTAGTCGCTTGCCGCAGCTCCACATAATTGCCTTGTCTTACCTATTAAGCTTAAATAGTCTTGATCGCGAGTGTGCGAGATTGCTGAGTCCCTGTGGCTCACAGATTACTATTAAACCAGATGCAGGGCCTGATGATTCCGTTCCAGATGACGCGCTTGAGCTCAAGTGGGAGTTCGACGAGGACTCACGCTGATACTATGTGTCTTTCCCTGATGATCAGTAGTGGTGCCCAGTTGGGGTGACCGGGACCCTGTCGCATGTTGGGTTGTTCTTTTATTTTGGCACCGTAGTCGGGCCATGAGTGTTTGAATGTTGTAATGCTATTTATGTACTTTCATTGACGTCGCGAGTGTAAGCCAACTATGTATCTCCCCTTTTATTATCTATATTACATGGGATGTTGTGAAGATTGCCTAACTTGCGACATATGCTTTCAATGCGGTTATGTCTCTAAGTCATGCCTCGACACGTGGGACCTATAGCCGCATCGAGGGCATTACAGTGGGTCTCCTCCCTCGCTGTCAACGACGGCCTAAATGTTGCCCCTCCTCCCCTTCACCGGTGGAGGGGGATATGCCCGGATCTGTAAGCAACGGTGAGGATGAGAGTGTGTGAATAGAGAAACCCTAGAAAGAAAGCACGAAGGCTCTGGCCTATATATATACGTATAGTGGGGTAGTTTTCTTTTTTCACTCCATCAAAACAATCGTTTAAAATTGTGTACGTGTCAGGTCGCCGTTTTTTTGAGTTGTTGATTGTTTTTTGAGATAGCTACCCGCTTATTCCAAGTGGTGTTACGGTGTGCCAGGTCGCACTTTGTATCGTACAAGTCTGGTACTAGACCCTCCATTAAGTGAACAACCACCGCCTTGTAAAAATTGTGAACAAGACCATGGCTAAAATTATCGGAAACGTGGGCTGCACCAACATGCATTATTATTTATATTTTCTATGTGGGAGTATCCTCAAAACAAAATGTGAGAGTACAATATTTATTGGTCCCCTTTGTAATTTGTGCTAAATTTTGACCAAAGATTTAACAGACAAAATGTTAGTGCATGTTAACAAAAATTATATACTTGGATTCGTATTTGAACATAGTTTTCAATAATGTAATTTTTTTGTGACAAGCATGAACATTTAGTTAGTTAAATTTATAGTCAAAATTTTGCACAGATTTTCATAGGGACTAATAAACTAGGACGGAGCTCCTCGCTTGTCGTCCAAACTACTACTGTATATGACTATCCGCTCTATTACATGCGGGACATCAAGTATCCTGGCCTCCGTGCCATCCACCAAATCACAGTGAGGTGCTACAGTCGAGACTCACCAGTCACCCCAGTGTGGCTGTAATGACCCATCATATCACAAAAACCCACACCTTTACCAGCAGTGGTAAAGTGGCCTCGAAGTTGGACTGGTCGAAGCAACCATCATTTCACTGGAATGCTCGTTGAAGCCCTTTCTCCCCTTGAAGAAAACCTCACTCCAGGCTACTCACTTCTCCCATTTTTCTTCTGTACCGACGAAGGAAAGGTGGGCAAATCAGTGATGATACTATATTTTCATTCCAAGAATCTTCTTTTTGTGAAGCACCGATCGATTCTCATAGCCTATTCTTTTCCCGTTTTCATTGCGATTGTGGTTTCATTTCGATTGCTTTTTGTTTGTCAGCTTATTGTTGGATCCTAGAGCACTAGGCGAAGAGTTGTCGGTAGAAAACCCACTCGAGACATAGATCTCCAGGAAGTGAGCAGCGGCCAATGAGTTGGCCATGTTGGCGGGCCAACCCATGGAGACGAAGAACTCTAAGAAACAAGCACTGGCCAAAGAGTTGATGATTTGGCGGACGAACTCCTCAAAGAAAGCTGGAAGAACAGCAAGGGCCCCATCGTGCCTACCCTAGAAACTCTAATGGCCACCTATGAGAGGCTCAAAGCCGCGTTTGAGGAGATAGTCGCCGTTGAGAATCAGTATTTCCCTAGCAAGGCGATGGCCCCCATCGAGGAGATGGCCCCCGGAGGGATGGGATCCCTTGGTGAGATGCACAAGGTAAAAAATGGCTTACCATAGTTGTGGTTTTGATTATTTGCAATGTGCTTGCTAATATGTTAGGGTTGTGCAGGTGCCGGTGGACATCCTTGATGATTCCAACGTCGCGGTCCGTCCTGTGGACAACGCCCCAAAGATCGTTTTCGATGTCGCGGTCTGTCTTGTGGACATCGCCCCAGAGATCGATTCCGATGTCCCTGTCCATCCTGTGGACATCGCCCTAGAGATCGATTCCGATGTCGCGGTCCGTCCTGTGGACATTTCCCAAGAGATCATTTCCTAGGACACTGTCCCTGTCTGGTCATTGCCCGAGAGATCAATGGCAAGAAATAATTGGTTGTGCTAATCCTTCAAGGTAGTTTGCATTGTGTTTAATTACCAGAACGATGCATGTTATCAAACCATCTTAGGGCTAGTGCACTGTCTTGTGTAGGAGGTACTTGCTACTTTTGTTTGATAGTGAATCATGCGAACCCTCTCCGAGTTATGGAAACATATGTATCCTCACAAACTTTTGATGTAATATATGGCATGCTTAGCAGGGCCTGTTTGATGATTCTTGGTGTTAGTAGGCTAGCTACTGTGCGAGCTATAGTACTTTTTTACTCACAGAAGAGAAACTCTGGGGCTGATGAGCTCGTGGTACGCTTATAGATCTGATCCGTCATCGATCGGCCAATAGACCAAGCTCCTAAAATTGTAGGCTTAGCCATCGATCAGACAATAGTACACAATTATATATTAATTCACATCAAAGTCAAAGAGGTGCTTCACGGATACATTCACATTAATAGCCAGCAAAATTGGCACGTACTTGTAACATGCGTGAATGTGTAATTTGTTGGTTAGAAGCGTGAATGTGTAGGGACGTCGTACTTTCAGAGTGGCTATAGAGAGAGTGTACGTGCGCTAGAGGGGTTGTGGGATGGAGAGAGATCTAGAGAGAGAGAGAGAGAAAGACCCTCCGGCCTCCTTTGGTTTGTAGGAATTTTGTAGGAACTCTATAGGATAGGATTTGCAAAGGAAAAATTCTTTTGAAGCCCTTTGGTTTACAGGAATGGATTCCTATTCCTATGTAGGATAGGAATCAATCCTTCATACTTTGGAGGAAAAAATTAGCCTAGACTCAATGGAAAAATTCCTATTCTATGCACCAAATAACATCTCTTTCTCTATAGGAATTGAGATGCATGTCATCCTATGATTTTCCTATTCCTATGAAATTCCTAATCCTATGAACCAAAGGAGGCCTCCATTTCTTTCCACTCCTAATCCTTAGATTGACAAAGGATTTTTTTTTGAGAACACAAAATCATAGCAGTACAGAGACGTACAAATCCTAGGCGGGCTAGTTTGGCCTAGTGGGTTTCAGTGATATGACGTGCAACAGTGTCGTCCAGTCTTCACGTGTGGTAGCAGTATTACGGGTGCAACAAGTTTTCTTGAAGAAGCGGAATTCAAAGAAGTCATGATGGTTCCTTCCTCCGACAAACTTAAAGCGGGAAAGGTTGGGCCTGCGCTATGACTGGGGTGGACCAGGATAATTTTGTGCATGGCAAGTGGACCAAGATGGTCGACGTCCCACATGTCGGCGAATGAAAGTATTCTTTCTGGTATTGAGGACAAGCAACGAGTATTCACTGTTTATTTTTTATGAAAGCTATTGTCTCCATAGTTACGATAGATGAGTGTGAAACATGGCAGCCCGGTGAACTCGGCATGTGCACAACTCCCTCCTTCCTCATGTACCATAGTGTTTACTATAAGGTTGGCTATAAGGTTACAACTTTTTCTCACTTTCTCTCTATCTATTTCCTCTCAAATGTTTTTTACCTTCTTTTTTAGACAATTTTTTTGTATCTCTTTTTTTAGAATTAGTTTTTTATACCTAGGAGCACGTGTAGAGACGGGCTCTTGCAGAGCTCACTCCTTGACTTTGTCAATGCCGCTCTCTCCTCCACATAAGTAGGCTTATAGCCCAATATTCTACTTGCTATGAATGCGGGCAGCTGGTGTCTGAGGGGGGAGCGCGTGCGGGAGGGGGAGGGGTTTTTTGGTGGGCCAGGGCGGTTAGAAGCGGGCTTGGAAGCGTTCCGAACTCCCGCATGGCCCACCTCACATTATCACCATATTTCTTGGAGGCGGGCAATCTCTTCTTCCTCCCCCATCTCTCTCTTCTCAGCCGACGCCCGCCGAGCTATTAGATTTTGGCTATCGACGGTTTATTCAATTGTAGTCCCACATGTCAGTGAAAATGCAAGACAACGCGTGTCCCCTATGGTGAGCGGCGTGCGAGCCGGACTGTCGGGGGAGCGACGCGAACGCGACATGCGTGCTTTAAGTGTGCCGCCTTTTCCTTTTGAACTTGCAAACTGTAACATTTTCAAGTGATTGATCGATAGAAATCCAGAACAAAATGACGAGGGCGGGGCTTTCCCGCGCGTTAGGAGGGGCTAGTTTGGCCTAGTGGGTTTGAGTGATATGACATACTACAGTGCTGTCCACTTGCTCCATTTGTATGTAAGCAAGCGTCTCCACTCTTGCATGGGAGGAGTGCGAAACATCGCGGATCTGATTTTGATCAAGGGATAACTGTTCCCTATGAAATAATGGAGCACTGTTAGTTATTATAGCATGAGTTAGGGCATCTCTATCGCTGACCCACAAATTTACACCGGCATCTATCCGACGATACTGATGCCAAAGGATGCCATCCAATGTTGCCCGCATACCTTTCGACAACTATATGAACTAACCGGACGAAATTCGTGCAAACAAAGCAAATTTCAAATTAACCGGATGAAATTCATTACATTCCGAAAACTTTTCCTATAAACTAGATGAAATTCATTACATATTTCGCCCAAACCGTACTAAAACCTACTGTAAACCTAATCTAAACAATCACCGGCACCCGACCACCATGTCCGGCCATGAGCCCCAAGAACTGACGCTCTGGCTATTGCCTTTGCCTCCTCCTCATCCGCCTCAGCTTTGTCCGGCTCCGCCTTTATAACCTCCTCCTCCGAAGCACAAGGTTCTAAAGATTTCCACCTCCACATCGCTGTCAAGTGGTAATCGCCCGCTATTATTTACCCCGCCAAGCTTGGCGTCGACTGAGTGGAGGAGTGGTGGCCTTCCTGGGAACAGAGCAGCGGTGACCTACCATGTCCTACTCTTCCTCGCTGCCAGCTGCACCCGCGCACGCACGCCGACTTCGTGGTCATGGCAGCGGAGGGTGACCGGGGGAGACGGCGATGTCCTACGTCTGCTCCTTCGACAGTACATCCAAGAGAGCTTTGGAGCTTGCCCGAAGCGGAGCCGCCGATGTCCTTCGTCTGCTCCTGCGACAGTATGTCCAAGAGAGCTTTGGAGCGCCAGGATGGCATGGTTGAAGTTGTGCCGACAGAAGGAAGGGACAGGAGGAGAATGACTGTGGGTCTTTGGCTATGGCTGGGTGCTGGGGCTGAAGTTGATATAGCGGGCGAATGGCAATGAGCCGCAGCAGATGGATGCACGACTAGCGCCAGAGTACGTTCATCGGGAGCCATGTGTCATTAATGTGGGCAGCGGATGGACGGATGGTCATGGTGTCGTTAACGCGGAGCAGTCGCTTGCACTGGGATGCCGCACGGGTGGCACTCTTTCTGCCGTCGCGCTGCTGCAATGCCGGCGCCAGTGAGAGGTCGCGTCGAGCGTGAATGCGGCATTGACATTCTGGAGCGACGGTGACCGTTTCAGGCGGGAACCGCACACTAGCGATGGAAGGGGTTTCTGTAGGCCATGGCGGTCAGACACTGGCGTGGTGGTAAATTATGTAAACTCATGGATGATGAACCTTTCCAGCGTATGCGGCACATGTAGACAACCAGGCATCCATGCAACTGCTCTTGTTGCCATCTAGCCTTCGACGACCACCATTAGACACCACACAACCATGCATAACTTACAAATAATGGACGAATCGATCAAACACATACTCATGTGAAGTGGCACTATGATTGGTCGCTCACGATACATATATAGGTACCATAGTACCCTCTCTAGCTAGGCTGTTTTATAGATTGTCATTGTGATGGACGATATACATGAGGAAGGCGTCGAGTCACGTCATCGTGTCGTGTGCAGAGCCATGGCTAATGTCGAGCAGCTCGGTGCCCAAGCACGAGTATGACCTTAGTGTTGAGCCAAGTGAATACATGCTCGGTGTTCGTGGAGGCTGCCAGCAAACGTCTAAAAAGTAATGTCAGGCACCGCCGGGGCACCACTACAAAAAAAGACACTTCCATGATGATACGTGTTTGTCACAGTAGGTCACGTTTTCTATCATGCATGTATATCCATGACAATTTTATGACAGAATCAAGATAGTCATACATGTGCTGTCGTAGAAGTGTCCCATGACATTACGAAAATTATCATCATGGAAGTGTCCACTTCCATGACGATAAATCACGCGTCACAGAAGCGCTTTTGTCAAGGGTGACCGACACATGGCATCCACCATAATGGGTCGCCGTTAAGCCATCGGGTCCGGTTTTGGATCCGATAACCCGCTAATAGCCCGTACCAATGAGGATTTTCCACGTGTAAAATTCTCATTGGCCGGAGGAAACACGTGTTGGCTCACCATTGGGATAGATGTCATCCATTCATTGGACAGGAGGCGCCTATGATACGTCGACATGTGGCATGGACCATTCCGTGAAAAGGCCAGGCCTGTCCAAATAAGCGGGCCGGCCCATTAGCGGCCTACTTTAGTCAGGCCCATTTACAAGCACGGCCCATACAAGTTACACAGAATTGGCCCATCATAGGCCCACTCTACATTTGACAATTTCCAGCCCATCACTAGCTTTAGCCCGTTATAGGCCTGCTACATCTTTGGGCCCAATTGCGGCCTGAGCTTCTTTCGGCCTGTTAGTGGCCCATCGTCAGTTCTAGCCCGTTAATGGCCCGGAACATCTTTCGGTCCTTTCTCGGCCCATTATGCAGTTGGGACAATTCTAGCCCGCCGTGACATTAGGCCTCTAACCGGCCCATTCGGTAAATGGGCCAACTCCTAGCCCATTTTGTCTCTCGGCCTGTTAACGGCCCGCACAACAGTTGGACCTTTGACATTAGGTCCATTAGGGGGCCCACATTCCGCAGGGCATCATTCCAGCCTAGCACGACTTTCAGCCTATTAAAAGCCTAGTTTGCAAATTGGGCCTCCTCTGCCCCATAACACTTTTGGCCTCTTACTGGCCCGTAAAGTAAAAGGGCCGAGACAAAATTGACATCTATTTCGGCCTGCTAGAGGCCCGCGGGCCATTTCCATTTATACGGCCCTATCAAGCTTTTGGCCTATTAACGGGCTGCTAAGAGCCGTTGTTACGGTGGGCCACATCATTTGGGATCTACTTAATATTATTTTGACCAGCCCAATTAAGGGCCACTTTGATTACACACGTTTGTTCGTTTGTATGGCATCTAGGAAATGTTTGGGCGTGTGGGCCCCCATTTCAACGATATAACAAATTCAAGAATTATCCTACTCTATACTATCGCCTCTAAAAATATACACTATACAATAAAAATACTAAGGCATACAAACGTACAATAATCCTACACTATACAATAAAGAAATTACAGCCGAATATACCCACTGGGCATTATAGTTCGGCACCAGTGATAATAAAGCATACACAAACAACAAATTACATACACTAGACAAATAAAGCTCATACATCATGGACACGCATCAACAAAACTTACCATTTGAACTATAATCTATTCAGAAAATAGGATTGGCCGGATTCAGATGGCACAAATTTCAGTCTGCAAAGTCTCCAATTCCTTCGTGGTTACCTCAGTGTCTAGTTTCATTTTTTGACTTCTGCATCTAATACTTGCATGTCGAGTCTCAACCTGTTGATTGTACATTGAGAATCATGTACACGTTGTCTTGCCACCTCTAGTTGATGCTCGAGAACATCAACACATTCCAATTCCAATCCATAATCATTCGGCAATAGCCATGCCGCACTGCTCGCAGATCTTTGTGTTGATGTCACTTCATCCTGAAATGTTTCTGTAACTACGCATGACTAGGGCAAAAATATAGTTACAGCAGTGAAGCGATCAAGATAGACTATTTTGTACATGGCAAAACAGGACTAACAATAATGTTACACGTCATAAAGCATAAGTAGGTGATATTTTAAAAATTATAAAAATGGTATTCTATGCAGCCTGCATACATAAATCTCTCTTAGCTCACCAGAGGAGCATGATGTTGGGGCCAAATCCAAAACACAGACATGTTACAAATTTCGACAGCACCTTGCGTATAAGTAAGCAAGCAGTTGGCCATTCTGTAGCTCAATTAAAGTCTTCGGGAGCATAATGAACAGCAGAGGGATTCATACAAACCTATTATAGAAAGCAAAGCTATGCAATCATTAGCCTAGTATAAACTAGATTGTGAGCCTCATGCAGTAATAGTTGGTTAATAGACGTCAAAGCTTCATGCACACTTCGCCGGAGTAATTAAATGGTAAGGCCTTTAATTATGTCAACTAATAGTTATACAAGTACCCAACATGAGGCATCATTGTTTGGGCATCTCATTAACTGAGGACAAATAAAGGAATTGAAAAGAGCAAATTAACTATGCCTGAAACAAACAAGGAATTGAACTATTGAGTTGGATACAATGACTTACCTTAATTGGTTGAACAGGCTCAGTGCTGCTCCTACTTCTCTTGCAAGGCTCCTTCCTAACATCTTGTACTTGGAAATCCTCAATCTTATCTTCATTGCACCCCTCTTCAAGGTGACACAAACTAGTTACTCGTCTCCTTGGAAGATAAATATGCATACTTTCCAGTCTGTGAACAACACAAAAGGATGAGATTATAACAAAACAACACCACATAATGAAACATGCCACATCTCTTGCACTTGCACACAATGAAATGAGCATTTACTATGTGTGTACTATGTAAAAACTAGGCATACCTTCAAACTGGATCTCCAGGTAATCTTGGAGAGCCTACTTTAGTGTACAGCCAAACCTTTATGTCATCTATGAGTTAGACAAGCCCCCACTACAGCAGCCCTTAGTGTTTAAATCATTGAGAAGCTCTGTTAGAGTGTTAGGTCAAGAACATCAAGTAATGAAAGCAAACAGTTCTGGTATGGCTGGCTGATGCAAACAAGCAATTGAACAGATGTATCAAGAAAAGAAGCAAAGAAGGAGGCTTAAAGACCATCACTTGACTGACCAGATTTAAGGGGCATTTAAACATCATGTGCAACGTATGAACTAACATAAACATTGCATATTCCAGATTCTACAATGGAATGCACATGTATTAGGTTATGCCATGTATGATGATGCCTAAATGTACACTATAGCAGGCAGGAGTGATTCATCATTGCACGCACAATTGAATTGCAGGTTAAGGGCCAGTTTTATTCCGCCTTTTCAAAGCTTATTGTCAAAATAATCCATGAAAGATGTAAAGAAGTCATTTTTGAGTTATGGGCTTGGGCTTAACTTATTTCGCTTTGGAGGGGGATGTTTCGGGTAGAAGCTCACTAAAATTGAAGGGAAGGGGAATAGTGAAATGACTCTGTTGTCTCCCGGTATTACACTCAAAATGGAATTGCCCTGCCCACTTGCATCTCCTCTCCCCTTTCCCTCTACCTCGACCCCCTGCCTGCAGCGATAGGGTTCCTCCAGTGAGCCGCCGCCACTGGCACCTTATTCCCCCTCCCAGGCCGTGGCCTTGAGGTGCTGTTGAAGGATGAGCTCATCCAACAAGGTGAGGATCTCCTCTGATTTTGTGCCAAATTTTTATTCTGATGCACTATACGATGAATTGCTATATATGAGTTGTTTCTGCTGCTGCTATATGATGCATTGCTATGAGCTGCTCTTGCTGCTGCTAAATGATGAATTGCTACGAGCTGCTGCTGCTATATGATGAATTGCGATGAGCTGCTGCTGCTATATGATGAGTTGCTATAAGCTGCTCCTGCTGCTGCTATATGATGAATAGCTATGAGCTGCTTCTACTATTGCTGCTATATGATGAATTGCTATGAGCTGCTGCTGGTATATGACTGGAGGTTATATTCACATGTGCTTATTTTCTTAGGGTAACTCGTAATAACTGTCCCTAAGAAACTTGACTAATAGAACTGACATACAAATAACATGTCATGATGATTGCAATGGAGGAGTGACCTACCATAGCAAACTGTATAGGCTCACCGCTCCCTCTCCTTTTTTGCGATGTTCCATGAAATTGCCACATACATCTTGTACTTTTTCATTGTGTAACCCTATGTGTGCAAGTTGACACGGCTAATTTCAGACATCTCTACATGATAATACATTGCATATTCCTTGCGCATATTTAAACCACCAATTAACGATTGTGTGCGTAGCATAAACTAGCCATGAATCTGTGTGCTGGACTAGTAGGCACTCTAAGGGAGCCTAATCTAGTGCACTGGAATTCCTACATGCCACCTATGATTTTGTATAATGTACTACCTCTGTTCCTAAATATATGTCTTTGTAGAGATTCCTGTATGGACCACATACATATGTATATAGATGCATTTTCGAGTGTACATTCACTCATTTTGCTCCGTATGTAGCCTATAGTGGAATCTCTAGAAAGACTTACATTTAGGAACGGAGGTACGAGGTAGTATCATGTATGACCTCTACATATCTAATTTAGCAGCCAGTAGTAGAAATCATTGTCTGCACAAAGAGATTACTGGTCGAAAATCCCAGCAAAGCACGCTGGCAGGCACACAACAATACAAGAGAGAGACACACACTTACAAGATCATAGCAATGCCTCAGTCCAGGATCTTGGTTGGCCAAGCTGTTAGATCCAGAAGAAACGTCGTCCTTGTAGTTTTTTCCAGCCATAATAGGTAACAACGACATGTTAGTATATTTGAAGTACATCGGGCAGGTGATGCTCGACGAGTTTAAAGGAGAAGTACCTAGGCCATGGAGGGTGCATGGCATCTTGGCAGACGCTGGGAATCAGGTTAGAAACATCAAGGATGATGACGTTGCACAGGCTGTCGGGGTCCCATAAGGAGATCTAGAACTATCGAGTAGGGTGTTTGTGGAGCAGCTCCGGTAGGGTGGACTACGGTGTGGGTGAAGCGGATCTGTGGCCGTGGACGAGGGCGTCGGTGAAGTTGCTTCGGTGGTTGGGTTAAGGATGGTGTCGACGATGCGGATTTGTGGTCGTGGACGGGGCATCAGAAGCTGCTCCGGTAGGTTGGATGAGGGTGCGACGAAGCAGATCTGTGGCCGTGGACTTGTGAGTTGGTAAAGCGGCCCGGTAGGGTTGAGAATGGTATAGGCGAAGCTACTACCGTAGGGTTGATGATGGTGTCAGCAAAGCGTCTCCTGTAGGGTTGAGGAAGGTGTCGGCAAAGCGGCTCCTGTAGGGTTGAGGAAGATGCCATCGCCTGGGGGCGGCGGTGGGGCGGCTCCGGGGGGGTGTGGACGAAGTGTCTCCGGTGGGGAGTACGAATGAGCCACTGCAGATGCGCTGCGGTTGACGAGAGTACCGACGAAGCAGATCCGACACTGTGGACAAGGCCGACACTAAATGGGTTGTGGTAAAGTGGTGGATGAGCAGTCTAGTTGTTTCTAGTGGAGGTGGGAGGGGTAGATGCGGTCACAGAAGCAGATCCGACGACGTGGACGCCGCTGGCAGTGAATGGGCTCTGGTATGCCGGTGGATGAGTAATCTATGGTTTCGAGAGGGGAGGGGAAGGGAAGAAAGGCCGATGAAGTATGGACGGCGTGATGTAAGATGCTTGGTGCTGTGGAGTTAGTAGTTTTTGCGGGAGGGGGAGAGGAAATGCGGGTGCCGTGTGGTGGGGGAAACCGGAAGTTACTAAAGCAGCCCCGACCTATTATGTAGATGTGGGCGGTATTGTTACTGTTATTCTCTGTGCACCAAGGACAAAAGGGGGATTTTGCATGCTAAAGACTAGGTGGCAGAAATTTTAGAAGGAGGCGGGAGATTTTGCCGCCTGTGGGATCGTTCGTATCCAGTTTCAACTAATTTTGGACCGTGCTAGCGGGAAGGTCATGCGAGACTGTGTACACGCGGCATGCGTCAGCGATTAATAACTGGTGCGAACTCCACCCCAGAAAAAAGGACAATATCTCGAGATGATTCGCCGATAACTTGGATGTTCACACGGGCGCGGCCAATCGTACGGGTGTAGAGGTGCGTTCACAAAAAAAAGAGATCAAACGCTCAACCTATGTATTTCTTGTGTAAGTAGATAATTTAGTGTCATTGGTTATTTACTTTAAACATAACGCATTGATGTGTTAGTGTAGAGGCGCACAAGAAGAAATGGATATTGTAGTCCCACAAAAGAAATGGATATTGTAGTCCGCTACTTAAAAGTGTTACCTCATATGATTACATAGCCTCCATTTCATAAATTGCGTACCCGTTGAATTCATATATGAATATTACATATATTACTTCATAATAGACCCTTAAATCATCCAAGACTAATGAATTTGAATGCAAGATTAACAATGGTATATGTACATGATAGCTACATTAGTGCTTTGAAGAAGCATCACTGGAACTTTGGCATGCACAATTGAAAAGGTTTATTTACATAGAAAAAAATGTGATATGTGAGTGTCCAATCTTTATGGCATTGAATCGATAGTGTACCTTTGGCCACGATCCGAAGTAGATATTGATTTATGTTCAAGTGATGCACGTCCACTATAACTAGATAGTGATACATGAATGAATTGTGCAATCTCTCTCACACGCATACATATCTCATTTCCCCATGGGCATCGAAATCACACACGCGCACTTCGTGTATTTCTCTCCCTCCGTCAAGGTTAGAATTCGTCTTTCTACCCCGTCCTACAAATCTCTCACACAGAAACACACACGCTCTCTCTGTTGAACATGCCCACCCCTTTAATTCCACTACTAGAAAAAGGGCTATAGATGGGATTGACACTAATGGCGCACCAGACAAGCGGTGCGCCATTAGTATATACTAATGGCGCACCACCTTCTGATACGCCATTAGAGCTGAAACTACTAATGGCGCACCTGGCCCAGGGTGCGCCATTAGTATCAAAAAAATTTTGAACTAGTGCGCTTGTCCAAACATACTAATGGCGCATCCAGACACAGTGCGCCATTACTAGTTGTAACTAGTAATGGCGCACCTGTCAGGAAGTGCGCCACTAATGTTGTTTTTTTATTATATTTTTATTCCTTTTTTTGCAAAACTACTAATGGCGCACTGTTCGACCGTGCGCCATTACTAGTTTAAACTAGTAATGGCGCACTGTGGAACAGTGCGCCATTAGTATGTTTTTTTTGCAAAACTACTAATGGCGCACCACCAGAAGGTGCGCCATTGGTAACCTGGATTACTAATGGCGCATTTAGAGTTGGTGCGCCATTAGTAAGTGGGCAGCAACAAGATATTTTGGATAGCCTCTCCTACCCACACTCACTTTCTCCCCACTTCATTCTCTCCACCTCCTCCTTGTCTCGGGTGCCTCCTCTTTTTCACCTCATTTCCACCATAGATTCATTCAATTTAAGTGGTTAAATTACCTTGTTTTGATAGGTAAGTAAGGGGGAAGCTATATTTATGTTGTTCTCCCTACAACAATGTGCACATGCACTTTTTATGGCCTAGCTAGATCTATGTATGTTCGTGGTGTTGCATATGTTTGTGGTGTTGCATATGTGTTTGTGTTTGGAGGTGTACCAGTATTTGAAATGCGATAGTTGTCAATATTTTGCCGGAATGTTGATTCATTTCCGTTTCGGCGAGAATTTTGGCATTAAGCATTCTTTTTGGTCCTATTTTTATGGAAAGTCATGCCAAATTTTTTCTTGGTTCTAAAATATCGTTTTGCTCTACCCCGCAGGCGACCATGGTCCGCACGATGACCGAAGGCATCGTGGATAGGTTTTTGAGGTCCGCGAAGGCCGAGATGCTTCAAAAGAATGAGATGGAGATAAGATGTCCGTGTCGAAGATGCAAGCTGAAGAGCCTTATTGCAGACCCGGAATCCGGGCAGGTGCGGGACCACCTGCTCTTGCGTGGTTTCATGGATGGCTATCGATGGCAAGGTGATGAAGATGACTACGAAGTCGTCCATGGGGGCCGGGCAAGAAATGAGGAAGGGCAGCAAGACAACCACCGCGGCTCGGGCGGGCGAGAAGACGAAGAATCCCCAGGAGATGATCACGACGGTGATGTTGTACACAGTCATCATGTAGAAGATGTAGGACATGATGATGAGGAAGATGCCGGAGCAGACGACGGGCATGATCATGAAGATGATGATGCCGGTGGAGCAAACGACGCTGGACCATCGATGGGCTGGGTGCAGGACCCTCATATTCAAGAGCTGCTTCTCAAGCAGACGGATAACGCAAGAGCTGCCGCCCGAGAGAAAGCCAAGATGGATCAACTTGAGTTAGACACGGTTACTCCATTGTATGAAGGATGTAGGCCCGAGGATACCCGCCTGAAAGTAACGCTCATGGCTCTGGAGATGAAGGTAAAACACAAAATGACCGACGCATGCTTCGACGAGAACATGTCATTCTGGCATGAACGTTTTCCCAAGGCGAACAAGTGCCCGACCAGTTTGGAGGAGGCGAAGAAAATCGTGTGTCCTCTGGATTTACCGCACGTGAAATACCATGTGTGCATGAACAATTGCATCATTTATCCGGACGAGCACGCGGAGTCTACCATATGTCCGGTGTGCGGCGTCACTCGATACAAGAAGAGGAAGAAAGCTCCTCGAAAATTGGTGTGGTACTTTCCGATCACTCCTCGTCTACAGCGGTATTTCGTGGACCCTAAGGTAGCAAAGCTCCTGTGTTGGCACGCGGATAGGGAGGAGAAGAAGCGAGAAGATGACGCAAATGATCCAGAGATAGATAAAAAAGACAAGATGCTGAGTCACCCTAAGGATGCGAGCCAGTGGCAAGCATTGAACTTTGAAGACCTAGAATTTGGGAATGATCCAAGGAACATCGTGCTGGGCGCGAGCACCGATGGAGTCAATCCGTTTGGCAGCCAGAGAAGCACACATAGCACCTGGCCTGTGTTTGTGTGGATGTACAACCTTCCCCCTAGTTTTGCATGAAGAGGAAGTACATTCACATGAGTATGCTAATTGAAGGACCGAAACAACCAGGGAATGACATCAATCTGTATCTGGGGCTACTGAAAGAGGAGCTTGACACGCTGTGGAAAATGCCAGCCTATACGTGGGATGCCACAGAGAAAGAATATTTCTCTATGAGAGCCGTGCTGCTCAGGACGGTGCACGACTATCTCGGTTACGGATATGTCGCGGGGCAGGTGGTCCACAGATTTTCTGGATGCGTAAGGTGCATGGATGACACAACGTATTGCCAGCTAGATAGAGATCCCGGGTCTTCGAAAACCGTGTTCATGGGACATCGAAGGTGGCTTCGCGATGATGACCCGTGGAGAAAACGCAAGGATCTGTTCGATGGTGAAACCGAACCCCGAGGACGCCCGCGTACGAGGAGCGGCGAGGAAATAGACGAGCTGTTAAAAAATTGGAAAGATTGCCCACTGCCGGGAAAGAAGCAAAAGGCGCCAGAGTCGGGAAAGAAGCGAAAGGCGCCAGAGCCGCTGGTGAAGGTATGGAAAACAAGGTCTGTTTTCTGGGACTAGCCGTACTGGAAGATCCACCGTGTGCCTCACAGCCTTGATGTAATGCATATCACGAAGAACGTGTGCGAGAGTCTGCTTCGTACCCTGCTCAACATGCCAGAGAGGACCAAACATGGGCCGAAAGCAAGGGCAGACTTGAAATCAATGGGCATCAGGCAGGAGCTTCACGCTATATATGATGATGATGATGATGATGATGATGATGATGATGATGATGATGATGATGATGATGATGATGAGGCGAAGCAGGACACGGAAAGTCGTCGCAAAGGCAAAAAGTCCAAGAAGACCGGAAATGACTACCCTCCCGCATGCTTCACTCTAAGTTAGGAGGAGATCGAGCAGTTTTTCACCTGCCTCCTAGGAGTAAAACTTCCTTACGGTTACGCGGGGAAGATAAGCAGATACCTAGACCCAGCGAAGCAGAAGTTCAGCGGGATGAAGTCTCACGACTGTCACGTGGTGATGATGCAGATACTTCCAGTTGCAATCCGTGGGATCATGGACGCGCACGTCCGTGAAACGCTATTTGGCCTATGCAACTTTTTCGACGTCATCTCTCGGAAGTCTGTTGGCGTGAGGCAACTCAGAAGGCTACAGGAAGAGATCGTGGTGATACTATGCGAGCTTGAGATGTACTTCCCGCCCGCATTCTTCGACGTTATGGTGCATCTGCTGGTCCATATCATGGATGATATCATCCAACTCGGGCCGACGTTCCTGCACAGCATGATGCCGTTCGAAAGGATGAATGGTGTCATCAAAGGATACGTTCGCAACATGTCACGTCCAGAGGGAAGCATAGCCCGGGGCTTTCTGACCGAAGAGTGCATCTCCTACTACACGAATTATCTAGGCATCGAGAACCCCGTTGGTCTGCCCGTCAACAGGCACCTCGGCAGGCTCGCTGGATGGGGTCACCGTGAGGGTCGCCACGAAATGCATGTCGACTTTGAGGGTCGACTCGCCAACTTTGAAAGAGCAAACCTAGTCGCGCTACAACACATAGACGTGGTCGATCCTTGGGTGGTAGAGCACAAAACCTTTATTAAGAAGACGTATAATGACCGAGGCCAACAGAGGACGGACGGAGATATACTCAAAGAGTACAACTCATGTTTCACGCGTTGGTTCAAGCAGAAGCTTCTGTCGTACCCTTTACATGAGGATTCTTCCGCAGAAGAACAACTCATATTCGCCTTGTCACAGGGCGCCGAGCACAACCTGATGACCTATGAGGTGTACGATATCAACGGCTACACATTCTACACCGATGCCAAGGACATGAAGAGCGATGCTTATCAGAACTCCGGGGTAACAATGGAATCCTAAACCGGTAACGACAAGGACAGATACTACGGAAGGATCGAGGAGATCTGGGAGCTGAGCTACGCTGGAGAGAAGGTCCCGATGTTCCGTGTCAGATGGGCGAAGAGCGTCCTAAAAGAAGACCGGTATTTCACCACCATGGTTATACCCGAAGCCAAATCCAAGACCGCGGGCGCAAATGTCACCGCGAAAAATGAGCCATGGGTACTGGCTTCCCAAGTGGACCAATGCTTCTTCATTACCGACCCTTCAAAGCCTAGTCGTGTTGTCGTGAGGAGAGGCAAAAGGAAGATCATCGAAATGGATGGAGTAGCCAATGAGCAAGACTTCGACAAGTATGGCGACCCGAGGATCGAACATGACGACGATGATGAAGTAGCAGCATACACCACAAGAAGAAGCAGGACCACCCTACCTAAAGGACGTCCGTTCCACAGAAGAACTCCATTTGCGAAAAAGAAGGGCAAGAAGATTGTGAATAGATAGCTAGCTAAGATCGATTGTATTTAAATCGTAGCCTTCATTTCTCGATTGTATTTCATGGGCACTTTTTGAACTATCATGAATATTTTTAAATTTCATGGACACTCGATCTCGATCCCCCTCCATCTCGATCGCTATCCCACCTCGCCAGATCCGGTCCCCCTCGCCGCCGAGCACCCCCCGGTCCACCGGCCGCCGCCGCCGCCCCCCCGCACCCTCGATTCCCCTACTCAATCACCACCGCCGACCCCCCGCACCCCTCCCCTACTCAACCGCCGCCGCTGACCCCCCGCACCCCACGCACCCTCCCCCGCTCCACCGGCATTACTGTTTGATGATATTTTTTAAAAAATTATTATTGCCTTATAAAAAAAATATTACTGTTATGATTTAAACAAGTTTGAACATATTTAAACACAAATAAGTATCAAACAACATTTTAATGCATAAAAAAATTGTGGAGCCTGGGAATCGAACCCAGGACCTCCTGGTGTGAGAACTGGCTGCTGACTAGTCGAGCTAGTAGAGGGAACTTGGTGTGGATCTGGTCAGGTGGAAGATAACCTGTTGCCTCGAGCAGAAATAAAAAAAAATACTAATGGCACACCAGGGTGAGGTGCGCCATTAGTATGGATGTACTTATGGCGCACCGATGGGTGGTGCGCCAATAGTATTGTGCCCTCGCCCTCGATCCCCTTCCCCTCTCCTATCCCCGGCCCAAACCTATCCCCTCTCTCTCCCTCGCCCTCGCCCTCGATCTCCTTCCCCTCTCCTCTCCCGACGCCACTGCCCCGCCGCCTCGACGCCGCCCCGACGCCGCGACGCCGCCCCGTCGTCCTCGTCTCCGCCGCGACGCCCCGACGCCGCGACGCTGCCCTCTCCTCTCCCGACGCCGCCACCCCGTCGTCCTCGTCTCGTCGGCGCCGCTCTCCCCGGACGCCGCCCCGTCCACACCACCGTCGCCGGAGCACCACCACCACCCAGACCTCGTCGCCTCCCGGACCTCGTCGCACCACCACCACCCGGACCTCGTCGCCCCACCTCATCGCCCCGTCCACACCACCGCCCCCGTGAGCTCCCCCTCCTCCTCTCCCCCACACCACCGTCCATGATGCATTTATTTTTCTGGAAAACTCCATATATTTCCTTCCATGTAGGAAGTTTAATACAAGTTTCATAGAAAAGTTCCTTTATTGGAATTAACTTTGTTGCTTAAGTTGCAAAGAATATGGGTCAATTTGAAGTTGCTAAATTTTGTTGTCCTAGACTTATTTCTGTCTCCAATTTTTGCCCGGTAGATATACATTTCTGGAAGACTTCCCAATTTAAATTGTCTTGACACATCTTGCTGACATGTAAGATCCACATGACGGTTGACTAGGCACCAAACAAAGTCATATTTGTATGTAATATTATCCATAGAAATTGCTAATGGAGCTCGAGCTCCATGGAGCCTGAAATTTGATATTTTTCAAAGTTATAAGTACTTGTGTATATTCTCAGATCATGTATTTCTAGCACATGTACTATTCTCTATAGAAGTACATGATTTTTTTGTACAACTCACATGAAAACTTACTTCATAATGATATTTTACACACATCTAGTATACATCTATAAGTACTTGTGTATATTCTCAGATGTTTCTAAAACTTAGAAGGTCAATTTTTAATAAAATTCGGGCTTCATGGAGCCCGGGAGCCAAAAAGCCTCACTTTATACTGGCCGATCGTTGTATGCTCATATCAGGTTAGGAATGGAGTGTTTAGAGAGCCATTTATCTGTCTTGGTGTAACTGTCAATTTTTTGACGGATGGCTATGGTAGAGTGTGAACGTATCAGGTGCACTGGCTCAATTCATGCACCAAATGCATTTGTGTTGTATGAGCAAAAACTGAGGAATATGGTCACGCTAGTAGATGGATTGTTAAAACAATGCAGAATAGTCCTTTTATTTTATCAAAATCAACCCGCACTTTGCATCTCCCTCTCCTATAAATAAATTTGTTGTGTTAACTTTTTTGCTTCAAACAAAAAAGGCGTCACATATTTTAAACGAAACGTATGATTTCGGAACCGTTTTTACTGTCTTCTTTGTTTTGATGAGATCTCTGAATCAAGATTAATATTGGGTATATTATGGAAAATTAATAATTTTCTGGTTTTTGAAACTTAACTCGAAACTTGACTGCAACATTTACACGTTTTGTAATTTGTAGGTGAGAAATGTCCGCCTCTCTTTCACACGTGTGGCCAGCGCGCACATGCTTCTAGTAGATCAAATTCCAAGTAAAATTTCAGAAAAACAAAAAATATATGAACTTATTCAACATTGATCTTACTTCAAATATCTCGTCAAAACAAATATGAGTACTCATTCTTGTACCGGGCCCTGACAAAGTTCCTGGTCCTACTTTGCATCTGTATCATGCACTAAGTTTCTGATTTTAGTGTTTTCAGTCTATTTTTCTATTTCTGCTTTAACATAACGGAATAACTAATGGTGGCTGCCTAATGATGACAGACTAAGTTTCTGATTTATTTTCTTATAGAAGTGTAGATTCATTGGTAGAAATTGTTTTAAGTGTCTCATGTTGCTTGTAGTGGTTTGTCCAAAATGTTGAATGATACTGCTTGGAGATGCATATATTGTTTCACCTCTTCACATGCCAATGTATTTTCCATGTTGTGATGGAGGCCTTTTTTACCTTGTCCACCCGAGAGGCCCTTGAGTTTGCCGGAATGTCGATTAACTTCCGTTCCGGCAAATTCGGGTACTCCATATGTCCTATTTTCAGCAAAGGTCATGCTGAAATTTTCCATGAATTTTAGCATGACTTTGCTAAAAATAGGACATATGGGGTACTTGTGACTAATGCATGGGCCGGGGTATCTTAGTAGTTAATTAAGTAGGATCAAGTGCCCCGGCGTACTTGTGACTAATGCATGGCTTTTGGGTGCCTCGGTGTCGATAAAAACCGAAATGATGAAAGCTTAGGCTTTTAGGGTGCCTCGGCGTCGAAAAACCCTCAATGATAAAAGCTTAGCTTTTAGGATGCCTCGGTGTCGACAAACCCTAAATGATGAGACCATGATCTTGTTCCTTGACAATAACCAACTTTTTGACCAAACTTTGTTCCTATTTAGAGAGAAACATGGCCAACAACGATGAGACCGGGGGTTCGGGCGGCAAGGCATTCTGGAAGCTGTCCCAGGAGATGGAGGAACAACCTCACTTGTATGAGGACGCCACCTTCCCCACCGATCCTGAGACCACTGATGGTATCGCCGAGGATGACCCCACTGATGCCACCACTGATGGTGCCGCCGAGGATGCCACCACTGATGATGGCGGCGCACGCACAGATGGCAGCCAACCGAAGAGGCAACGGAAGGACCGGTGCCCGACCGTGCTCCACACCCTCAAGGAGGAAGTTACTGAAGTGGATCCGACGGGAATCCAACGGCGCCCGAACGAATAGTCAAGGGGTACTCGCTTCAGCTCGGGTGCATTCTTCGGAGCACCGTATCGATCAACACCGAGAACCTGAGGCATCCTGACTGAGGGAATTTGCGCAACCTCCTCTTCACGAAGCTGCACGAACGATACAAGTTCCCCGCTGAATTTGAAAACACAAGCCTCAAAGGGAATAAAGTGAACAATGCTGCCCTCACGAAGATGAGCAAGGTCCTGTCTACTTGGAAAAGCAATGTGAAGAGAATGATCGAGAAAGGTGAGAGTTATGAGAAGATCAAGGAGAAAAATCCTTCAATCACCGAAGATGACTACAACGACTTCAAGATCAATTGCTCGAGCACCGCAAACTCCGAATCAAGTAAGTGGGGGAAAGAAATGCGGGAGCTGAACTTAGGGGAACACAAACTCGGTCCCGGCGGTTATAGAGTGGCGGAGCCTATATGGGACAAGGAGGAGGCGGACCGTGCCGAGCAAGGCCTACCGCCCCTCTTCGATAAATACGGTGACATGCAGACCAGGAACTTTGTCAGGGCCCGGTACAAGAAAGACCCGAAAACAAAGGAGCTTACCACGGATCCGAAGACCAGGGCGCTTGAGCTTGTTCTGGTAAGGAATACACCCCCGCGTAATTAGCTCCATATGGTCGCATTCTAATTAATGAAGCCAAATTTCTAAATGGTTCACATTCCTTCCGCAGGCGACTGAAAGCAGTAGCGCGGGGTCGACTAAGAGCAACCCTTGGGACACCACTCTAAATAGGGCGTTGAATGTAATGAAGAACAAGGATAAGCTCAGTAAGCCGACGTCAGCTGGTCGTGTGGCCGGCAAAGGCTTGTCGACCAAATGGTCGTCATACTATAACACTGGTGGGCGAAAGGAGAAAAAGACCAGCTCGAAAAGCCAGGCGCGCGAGGTTCAACAACTCAGGGCACAGGTGGCGCGGATTCCGGAGATTGTCCAAGAGCAAGTGCAATGACAACTCGGAGCGACGATCACCGCCATTGTGCCTACCTTGATCCAGGGGATTAGTGCGTGGATTGTGGGCAGCCAACAGGGGCCGCCCCCGATTCCTAGCTTCACGGCCAGCAACTCGCAGAACGCGATGGCGGGGCCATTAGTGTCTCCGGCGCCGGCACGGAAGCCTAATGCACCCGGGTGTATGCCGGCCGGCACCTCTGCAGCAAGCGGCCCCTCCGTCAACTGCACGCCCGCCGTTGGCGGTGCCTCGACATTAGCCGAGCTCGACGCCATCATCACGGTAACTAATTAAGCCTCTCTCGTCCGAGGACTTCATCTCCTTGCCTTTGACTGGGCATCCCTGACGCCCTACATGTTTTCGCAGGGCGCCGCCGATGTTCCGTGCACTCTCCTGCACTTCGTGAACAACGAGTTGGTCGATGTCGCCAAGGGCAAAATCGTTCAACCGGGCAACCCCTTATTCCACGGTACCCAGATGCCACCCAACTTGTTTAGGGTTCAACTAGTTCGGGTGCTGCCAGGCTGCGATGAGTTGCTACCTCCGATTCGACCCGTCGGGGCCGACGATGATGACGTGATGACCCTCAGCGCCTGCCTGAGCTGGCCCCTGCTTTGGCCGAAGAGCCATATTTGTTTGGGGGTGGGGGACACCACCCCAAAGACAACACCGCCAGTCGTGCCGGCGCCAAGTCAGCCCCATGGCAAGACCGCCGCAACGGTGCCGGACATCCCTATGCCATTGGATCCAAACATGCATATGGCACAGGATCAGAACGACGACGATGATGATACATTTGCCAACGTCGATCAGTACTTTGCCGATCATGGGTACGGTGGCGACTTCATGGGGCCTCCTTCTCAAGAACCCAACCCAACAAAAGACGTGCGCGATCTAGCTGGTACCACGGAGAAGCCAAGTTGCAACAGGCGTCGTCTGCCGTTCAGCTCTCAGGAGACGCCTCCAGCCGACAACTTCACCGAGCCTCAGATAGGCGAGGTGCGAAATATTATCAGCCCCAACACACTCAAGAAGGCGGTCTGTGAGCAGAACTCATTCCCATTACAGGAGAAGAAGAAGGCACGCAAAAGAAAGACTAACAAGGGTGCGGGCCAGCCGGCACCGAGTACGATCCGTGCTCAGGACGGGCCACCTTCACCTGAGGATATCTCGAGGAGGGTGCATGTGGCGGGTAGGCCGATGCTACCGAGAAATATGCTCGATGCTGCAACCGGTGCTATGCGGAGTCTGCATGACAGTGTTCTTTCTTTGGAGAAGCGGCGTCTCGGAGAGAAGGATGTGGCATACCCGATTTTCGCGGCCAAGGTGCCAGAGGGCAAGGGCTTTGTGGATAACTCCATCGGGGGTACGATCGTCCTGCGGTTTGATGACATCCACGCTATGTTGAACCTTCATCCGCTGCACTACACCTTCGTTCGGCTATTTTCGCTGAGTATGGAGATGCGGATCATTCGCGACAAGACCCCGGACATCGTGATAGTCGACCCCTTCTACATGCGTGCCAAGATCTTGGGCAGCGCTGGGGACCGGCAAGTCGCGACTTCTTACCTCGAAGGCATCATTCTGGCAAACCAAGATAAGGATAACTTCCTCGTGCCTTACTTTCCCGAGTAAGTCCTCCCCTCAACTGCCCCGTAACATATGAATTCTTAGATTTCAATCGTTTTTCTTTTAACATTCCGTGTTTTCTGCAGTGACACACATTTCACGCTCATCCTCCTAAGCCCCAAATATTCCATGGCCATGTATTTCGACCCGGACCGTCAGTCGAACGTAGACTACACAAATGTCAAGAAGGTTCTTGATGATGTTCTCCCCGGCTACGTCAAATCTGGAGGCACCTTCACCAGGCCTATTCGTAAGTACGGCAAGCACGTGTTCCCCCACAATACAACGTTCTGCCGCATCAAGCAGCCGCCTGGCGGTCAGAAGGGTGCCTACTACGCCATCCATCACATGCGGGCGATCGTACGGGACCATCATCAACTTCTGCTACCGAGTAAACTCAAAGATTGGGCCGCGAGCGTGTCGGCAATCTAGGACGCGGACATCAGACAAGAATTCTTTTGCATCCAGTCGGAGTTTGCGGAAATCATCCATCAAGATGTCCTTCGTACCTCGGGGCAGTTCTACCTCAGAAATCAACTGTCCAATAGTGACATCGACACAATGCTACAAATGCAGGCTGACAATGACCGTTATTTCATGACTCCCACGATAGACGGCAGCTTCATCCACGCTCCGGTCCCTTGAGTCGAGTCGAAAGCAGTGATGCTGTGTCTAGTTCTGAAACATCGATTGGCTCATGTTGTAATTAAACTTTAATGAACTTGTAGTATGTCTCTTTGGTTTCGAGAGTCGTTCAACTTAGATGTAATCGATGCTATTAATGTCTTGCTTTTCTCTTCCGATCGTTCTGTTGCATACTTATATATTGCTTATGTATTGTCTGTGAATTGGTACTAACGTTTCGTTTGGCTACTGCATAGCGATGCCGTCGTATGTCGTGTACAAGGGTAAGGTTCCCGGATTCTACGACGACTGGGAGGAGTGTCGGACACAGGTTCACCGATTCAGCGGTAACAGTTACAAAGGGTACACCACTAGGGCCGAGGCCGAATCTAGATACGCCCGCTATCTAGCGGGAGAGGGGAGGGAGCGCTGGAGGAACCGGATGAAGACGAGTTTCATCGTGATGATGCTCATCGTGATGACCGCAACTCTCTTCTATGTGATGGTAGTTTAGATGATCGATATCGACTTGTAATGTGAAGACAAACTTGCTACTCGCGGTCTCGAGACTTGTAATATAATGTTCTATCTTTCTTCGGTCTTTTCAATTCGGAGACTAATATGATGAATTGTATTCGGAGACTAATATGATGAATTGTATTCAGAGACTAATCTTCTACTGTATTCGATGAATCTGTTGTTGATGTGTGCTGTCTATATTTTGTCCAATTATACATTTTGTAACCTGTGCAAAAAACAGAAAATTAAAAAAAACCTAATATTCATACTAATGGCGCATCACATCACAGTGCGCCATTAGTATGCCAAAGGATACTAATGGCGCATCATTAAATAGTGTGCCATTAGTATGCCGAAGTTACTGATGGCGCATCTTGTTGTTGTGCTCCATTAGTATGCCAAAGCACCTGGATATACATGGCCCCCTGGGAGGCATACTAATGGCGCACTGTTGTATATACTAATGGCGCACCTGTGGTGCGCCATTAGTAAAATATACTAATGGCATGGCACTAATGGCGCACCACTAATGCGCCATTAATGGCCAAATTAGGTGCGCCATTAGTAGGCCTTTTCCTAGTAGTGTTCCGCCCACCCACAGCCACTAATGTCTCAAAGGACAATTATGTCTGTCACACATATGCCTAAGGTTAACTTGAGTTCCAAAACCATATGAATACATACAATGGGATTCCAGTAGAGCACCTTTTGTTTTGAGATTTCGCTCTCTCTCTCTCACACACACACACACACGCGCGTGCGTAGACATTGTTTATAGCTTCATTTTTCGGCACTTGCATGCACACCGTTTGTTTATCTTCGTAATGCTCATCCTATCTACCTATCCCTTAATATAGATATGTGTCACACAAACTCCTTCTCCCTACTAGCAAGATGCCCATGCGTTGCACGGAATATCAAGATGCATTTGTATGAGTAGTTTATCTTGTGGGAGAAAAGGATGAACGAGGGATGGGCTTGCTGCTTGGGCGCCACCGTTGCCACCACGAGATGGGCTTGCTGCATGGGGTCGACATTGACAACTCCCCATACAGCAGGACCACCATGGAGAGCATTGGAGCGACCACTCCAATGATGCTCGAAACTACTACGAGCCTCGACCACGACGTGTTCATCATGATCGTCGCGGAGAAGGCCAAGAAGGCTTTGCCATGGGAGGAAGAGGTCATGGGCATGCTCATCGTGACCATGAAGATGATGGGATTGGTAAATTCAAACTTACCATACCATCGTTCAATGGGAAAACCGAGCCCGATGATTATTTGGAGTGGGAGATGCGTGTGGGTCATATTTTTGACAGCCACCGCTATACGGAGGAAAAGAAGGTACGATATGCATCCATTGAGTTTACTGGATATGCATTGATTTGGTGGAACCAATTGTGTCGTGCTGGAGGTCGTCCGGAGACATGGGTGCAAATGAAAAATCTGTTACAGAGATGGTTTGTTCCTGAACATTTCACAAGAACCTTGTACAATCGACTCCAACGGTTGTGCCAAGGTAATTCTAGTGTTGATGAGTACTATAAAGAGATGGAGATTTTGATGATTAGGACAACGGTGAATGAGCCAGAGGAGGCCACAATGTCAAGATTCTTTCATGGACGGAATGAAGATGTGCAAGAAAGGATAGAGATGGTTACATATCAAGATTTGCAAGAACTTGCGCATCAAGCTATTCGTGTAGAGCAGCAGCTGAAGCGTCGCCAAAATCGCAGCCAAACCTATACATCAAGCACTTGGAGAGGTTCAGTTCAGCGAGAAGTAGACGGAAGTGTTGCTGCAGATTTTCGCTCACACAACAAGATGACTATAAAAGAAGCTAATGCATCAAAAGTTGAATCTTCCAATACTCCTGCCACTCGCATTAGTAATATTCAGTGCCATACATGCAAGGGTAGAGGTCACTTCAAGAAGGATTGTCCTAATCTGAAGAAGGTTTTACTCACAAATGATGGATATGTCACCGACGACTCAAGTGACAAATCTCAATCTGAGAAGAAAGATGCAAATCATTGTACTTTTGAGACCGGAGCACCTCTGAGTTCAGATGGAGGAGATGGTGTTAATATCATGGTTCGCAAAGTGGATCATGATGATGCTCCTATTGTTGAGAAGGGCCGGTGACAAAATGTGTTCCAATCCATTTGCAAGATCAAGGATAAAAACTGCAAGGTGGTCATCGATGGAGGCAGCTACAACAACATCATTAGTAGTGATCTTGTGCATGCTCTTGGGATATCAACATGGAGGCAGCCCCAGCCATATTATGTGAAGTGGCTGAATGGTGTTGGTAAGCTGAAGATTACGCATCGTGCTAGGGTGCAATTTTCAATGGGAAGTTATGTGGACAAGGTGGTATGTGATGTGGTGCCAATGCAAGCTTGTCATCTTCTTTTGGGAAGACCGTGGTAGTTTGATCATGATGCTACTCACCATGGGAGGTCTAACAAGTATTCTTTCATGCATCAAGGAGTGAACCATGTCTTGGAACCTATGGTGGATCAAGTACTCAAGGTTGAGCAATTCCCACAAGTGAAGAAGCCCAAAAAGAATACCTCAAAACCGAGGACGGTTTTGTTTGAAGGAAGGGAGGATGATGTGGACCAGATCATGACAAAGGCATCCAAGAGTGAGGTTAATGCTAGTGCAAATGCTAAACCATTAGAGCATCCAAAGGAAGACAAGGGCAAAATCATTATCTTAGTTGCGAAGCTTCCGGTGCCTATTTTGGGAGAAATGACACATCAGATTTCCAGCTGCAACTTCCCACCTAAACCTAATTACTTCTGGAAGTCTCTAGCACATTATAGAGGCTGGAAAAGATGGTCTTCGAAGTCAGCTTTCATTCAAAAAAAATGGTGCATCATTTGAGGTCTTGAGTCAAAAGTTGTGCAAGTTTCCATGCAAGCTGTCCAGGAATTTATTACAGCGCGAGGCTCAACAAGTTTGCTCCTGCTACAGCCTGGGGCTCACGAATTTACCCTTCATTTTGAGTTGTTTTCACACCTAACTAGTGGGTGCTTCTAGTACAAATACTCCTCAGCTGTTCCATGTGAAGTTGGGATGAGATTTCTGAGTTTATGTTTGTAGACAACCGGTGAGGTTGTGTTGTGCTGCGAGCACTAGTATCGTTGAGTGTTAGCTCGTGTGTGTGGATTGGAGGGCCTGTCCTCAATTCATATAGGATCCTTGTGGTTACCTCTTGTGATTCTTCATAAGTTCACAAACTTCATGGTTTGGGTTGCATCCTTGTAAACCAAGCTAGTTATCCGCTGCAATTTATCTGAGAGTGTTTCCTCTTGTTCTTGCCACATGAGAGAAACAAAGTTTGTTGAAACAAGTTTCGAGTGAGTTTGTTGCTGCTCCTTGTGAGTTCTTTGGCACCGTGAAAGATCATTTCCGAGGCGTCCCGTATCAAAATGTGTCACAACCGCTGGATGAAAATTCGATGGTGCGGGAGTACGGATCGGAGCACAGGAGCGGAGCAGGCAAACCGCGTCCAATCGGGTGTGGCTGTGGTAGAAAGTTGATGGTTGCCACAGTTCAGCTGGCCCGGATGTCATGCACACAAAGGCAGAGGGGCGGTGGGGCTGAGAGGGATAAGGCGCACGTCGGGGGACATCTTGCCGTGGATTGGAGCGGCGTCGTGGGAATCACGTGTGGGTGTGGCAGTGGTAGAAACAAGAAACGTGATGGTCGTCGTGGTTCAACTTCCATGGACAGGCTGTTATGTCTGCTGACACATGCATTGCATACCGCTCACTACAAGGAGCGGTAGTAGAAAAAACTTGTTCCAAAGATACCATTTTCCGATAAAATTCTCGAGATATCATTAGTTTTTACACATGTGATTACTCCTGCAACGGTCAATCACAACAGGTGTTTTGTAAAAAAATGCATCTTGATGTTCCCTGTGATGCACGGGCATCTTGCTAGTTATAAAAGAAGCCCACACAGGAATCTTGCCGTAGGGTGTGCCACCGACCCAAACTCAATTTTTTTCAGACGCTTAGGTGCACCGGATGCCGTGCCACGCTACAAAATGTAAAAAAACAGCTCCAATTTTTTTAAAACCTGTAATCTTCAAACCATCAAAACAGTCCGAGGAATATATTTTGAGAGAAGCATGATTTACTTTTACTGATATATGTATATCAAAACTAGAGTGTTTATATCTCAATCCCGTGAACAAGTATTATTCTACTACTTTGGATCCGTTGCAATGCATGGGCCAGCACATTGGTAGTAGTAGTCTCTATCTCTATCTCTACTCTACTCTTATAAAAATGGAGTTGTTGATAATGGTGTGCCTGCCATCCTGTAGTATAGGCCGTCCGGTTTATATCTGACGGATAGGAAGGAAACTATGGCAATTTTGCAAAAAAATACCCACACCCCTATCCGATCTATATCTAACGGATAGGAAGGAAACTATTACAATTTACCCGCACTCCTCTCCACATTTGCAGATAAGGCCTTCCCTCATTCATCCTTTTCTCCCACAAGATCTTGATGTTCCATGCAATGCACGGGCATCTTGCTAGTCTCTACTCTTATAAAAACAGAGTTGGTGATGATGGTGTGCCTGCCACCCTGCAATATAGGTCGTCCGATTTATATCTGATGGATAGGAAGAAAACTCTGCCAATTTTGCAAAATAAACCTACACCCCTCTCCACATTTGCAAATAAGGCCTTCCCTCGTTCATCCTTTTCTCTCACAAGATAAAATAATCATACAAATGCATCTTGATATTCCGTGCAATGCACGAGGATGTTTCCTTGGGGTCTCTCCTGCGCGGTGTGACCATAGTTGCAAGTTGACGCCCCTTGACATGCCGATGTTGAGGGGCACTCAGATTTTGTCTGATGAGCAGGTAAGATGAGTTTGATCACATAGTAAATGAATTCTAAAGATTACTTCCGTGTCCATTTCCTAATTCTCCCCCTGCCCACTGTTTCACAGGTTAGGCTCGGTGCGAGTGGAGATTGGCTTGCATATGTACGGGAGGGTACCAACATCAATTTGCACAACATTTACAATGGTGACACCATTGCCTTAGAACCTTTGTCCAACATTGGGATCAGCCATACAACGTGCCACCACCTGAATTGGTACGATGGAACCAAAGTAAGATTGAAGAAGATAGCACGAACCTTGCACATGGCGGTCAAAGGTGGACGATGCTGTCTGCGGCCGATTTGTTGCCGTACGAGTACGAAGACGTTGTGCTCCTTCCTAACCACATCTTCACAGTGAAAAACCAGGGGACTTGTTTCGTATGGGACACATTCTATGGTATACTCCCTCTCTCCTGGTTTATTTGTTTAGAATTTTTTTGTTTTATAAGTTTCAAATTCAAATTTAGAGCTCCCCATCACATGTTGAGATTACAATGTCCATTAAATCGTTGTGTACGTGTATAGTAAAGAAACAAATCTCGAGTTTGCCATGAGTTCGTGCAGCGGTAGCACCACATGGCCTGGCGCAGGAGTTACATTTACCTCTCGGGGCCCTCGGGTCTGAGCTTCAGCGCCTTACGACACCTGCCTTTGAGTCAATAACAAGTGGACCTAATAGGTGGCTGGTCCACATGTAATGCTCCCGAAGGCAGAGGGGCAGTGGGGCTGAGAGGGGTGAGCCACAGGTCGGGGGACGTGTGGTGTCATGGGTTCGAGTGGCATTGTGGGAATCGCGTGTATCTGTGGTAGAAACTTTTTTTGAGAGTATGGCTGTGGTAGAAACTTGATGCTCGCCGCATTCCAGTTGGCCTACATGTCATGCACACAAAGGCAGACGGGCGGTGCGGCTGAGAGGGGTGAGGCGCACGTCGGGGGACGTGGTGCCGTGGGTTGGAGCGGTGTCGTGGGAATCGTGAGTGGTAGTGGTTGAAACGTTATGGTCACCGTAGTTGAACTTCCATGGACAAGTTGTCATGTCTACGGACACATGCATTGCATACCGATCACTGGAAGGAGTAGTAGAGAAAGCTAGGCGGATAAATAGTTCCTTATAGTCCAGCGGACCCACGCTACTACTTGTTCCAAAGACATGCACATCATCGAAATAGTCCATCTATATCAATATACACAGAGAGGGAATGATTTTTTTACAACAGAGGAAATAGTTCATCCATCCATAATGCCCTGCTGCTGGTGCAACATCTTCTTCTTGTTGTTGTTGTTCTCATTTTCTGTGGGAGACGACTTCACAACAAGCTCTTTGGACCTTGCAGCTATCTCGAAACTCACACGAGCATCGAACGCAGCATATTTTATCTGCTCGTACGTTAAGGGATATTTCTCCAATCCAGACGACCTTAATGCCAGCGTCTCATCACCCTTCTGAAGATTTGTTTCGAGCACAAAATTTGCTACGTCGAATAGGGATGGTGTCGGTTTATCACAATCTTCTACGGGAATTTTTATTTTGGTTTGCATGTCACCGATACTTTTCAAATCAAGGTTGTACGGCTCCAACTTCTGTTTGTCCCCTGCGATGGCTGCCCCATAGAAGTATATGTCCTCCCGAGACAAGAAATTGTGAAGCTCACCTGGTATGGAGGGAGCGTGTATGATGTGGTACACCAAAACATCATCTTCGAGGCAGAGCTGAAGAACGGCGACGCGTTGGATCTTCCCAGTGGCACGCTCCGTGTACTCTGCGTCGAGACCGATGGACTTCATCTCCACCTTTTGGAGGGAGTTGGATACATTGTTGATCCATTTACGAACAACCCTTGGGTGGTCGGTGACTGTGGCAACTATTCTCAACGAGCCTTCGACAAGGACATGTTAGACGCTAAAAACCTGCATCTCGATCTCTTTCGCCATTTGGAACCGCTGGACCAGAGGGCTATGGTTTGGAGAATTAGGATTAGATAGCTAGTCTAACTGAAGAAGATGATTATGTATAGGGGCTTCGGAATTACTACAGGAGGACATGAATAGGTTAAATCAATGTGAATGAAGTGTGGTTTGGATGCAAATGAAGATGAAGGAGTAGTGAAGAAGCCGAGGAAAATCGGTTCCCGATGGAGAAGTAAATGGGAGAAGTGGCCTGCAGGCAGTTGATTAGACGGCTAGGTAGACTAAACGAAAAGGCTACGCGGGTAGACTGAGGAATGGGGCATGTCCCTGTACATGCCCATCCTTCTAGTGCTACATGTGTCCCTTTTTTGAACATCGCTACTTGTGTCCCTGTACGGGAGTACTACTCATGTTCCTACTACTCCTACTAGTAGTAGTAGTACAACTGTGGTACACTTGATGGTCAAAATACTATTATTCATCCGGTCCTCACAGTGAAATGACAAGACCCTGCGCCCAAGGTGACACCAGTCTAGGCGGCGTGTCCGGGTTACCAAAGTCAGCCTGACCTTGTGCATTGTGCGGTCACTATCACCGCCGTTGTATAGCATGCCTCGCCTCGTCTCCCTCTCCCTCCATCTCCATCTTTGCCTCGCCAGAGATCCTGAGGTCACTCTTCATCATCTCACTGTGCCCCCGCGTACCCTCGCCTCGCTCGCCTCCCCAAATACCACTATTCCCTCGCTAGCCGCTCCAGCACTGAGAGCCTTCTCCCCCGTAAATCAAGCCCCCCAAAACCCCACCTTCCAAACTCCATCATGGTCGAACGCGAACCGTGCAACATCCATATGAGCCGCGATTGGAGAAATCTCCCCAGTGATGTCCTCGACATCTATTGTTCGTGTATGGATACGTTGAGTGCCATGCATCTAGACGCATGCTCGAGGGGCATGCACATGGCCATCATCAAAGCGAGGCCTAAGATTTTCAAGACACCCTGCTTGCTTCTATCTGGTCTTGCCAGATTTGCTCACCATGATACGGAGGCGTACATGATGTCCCTTGACTTCAATCCGACCTCCATTAGCCAAAAATTCCTTGCAGGTATGTAGTGGGTCACCTTACATCATTTCCCTCGACTTCGATCCGATCACCATCACCCAAAACTTCTTGCAGGTATGTACTAGGTCGGCATGAACTCCCACTGGATGGCTGCTGTCAGAGAAGACAGGAAAAAGTTGGTGCTTGTGAAGTTCCAGACCTCCCATGAGATTATCCTTCCTCCGTTGGATGATATAGAGTTTTACGTCGCAGTCCAAGTCATCTAGATCACGTCGTCAGTTGGACACACCTTGTTTTGCAGAAGATTGTAATCTCCCAAGGGCCCACACGACATGCGGATTACGCAGACTTCAAGCTAATTGCCTTGTTCGACAAGGGACTCGCCTATCTTTCCGCCGGTGCCTTCTTTAGCTGGAGACAGATCAACTCGCAGTGGATCATCATCAAAGCTGATACACACTTCTGTGATGCTATTGAACACAATGGCATCATCTACGCGATCGACAAAGCAGATGGCACCATGCATTGCTGGGACGGCACCCGTAAGTTGTTTCCGTCTGATGTTAATGATGACGCCATGACACTCTTTGAACTTTTTGTGATGATTGACATATCCCTGTTTGAGCAGAATTTGAGTAGAACTATGGCAATGTATTAAAGACACCGCAAATCAGCTATATTTGGAATGAGTTAATTCATGCGATTGTCACCATGTCATTACAGGCAATTTGTACCCCTGAATAATCAAACGGTTAGGAAGATTTTGCTATTCTCCTTATTTTATAGTAATCTATATACTACTAAATACGAGTGTGTATCAATGGCCATGTTAGTTCCCTCATTTTCATGATGTAGAAACATGCATCACACTGTTGGTTTCATCTAACCATACATTAGGGAAGTAAATGTGCATATCGAGAACTCTATATTTGGAAGTAGTGAAATCCTGTAATGCTTACCATGTGTACATACCTATGTTCTCCCTTCAGCAATCAATGGCTAGAATAATATGCTCACAAAGTTTTTGCCCACGGAACTTGAGTATATAACAATGCATGGTCTATTAGTTTCCTTGAAGAATTTGTTTGTGAGGACATAACATGATTACATAACATGAATGACATGGTAGTTTCCTGTGAAGAATTGATTGTTAGATAACATGAGTATAACCATGAATGTCACTTCTATATTTTCGAACCTAGTATTCATTTCCCTGTATTTTCCTCCCAGTTCCAACAGGGACATATCAATGTTGTTCCTTGCAATATCCTACTCATACTCTGAACAATGCTGATCTTACATTAACAATGCCTGTCCTTTTTGATATGATGCAGTGTCCCTACAGCTACTGCCCTTTCTAATCACACCACCTTTGCCAAAAACAAGGAAGCACAACTGGTTCCTCGCTCGATCAGACGATGGCAAAAGACTGATGATCATTCAGACACATGAGCTGGAAAAGTTATATTGCAAAAACCCCACTGTATGCAAGCACCGTGAAATACGTGAGTATCCGGACAGTGGTTGTTACGTCTATGAGCAGGATACCAGCTTGTTGGGGCCTTCAGGATTTTTGTGTTGGAGGCGGGTAAACAGCCTTGGTTTACATTCTGTGTTTCTCGGACTCAATTATTCGATTAACCAGGAGATCACCATTGGCAAGGACCTTGATGGCAGAGAGGCTCTGTTTGATATGGAAAACTGTGTCTACACGGCGAGCCCTAGGAGTTCAAGAGCAAACTCCCCTAATTGTCAATGATATAGCCTACAGCCAAAAGAAGGTGAGAATGACAAAGGCATCTGGATTAACTTTGATCCTTGGATGTGTCGAGTCCGACAGGTAGTGATGTGGTTCAAGCCTTCAGGTTGATAGGTAATTGGGTTGTTGCGTCGAAAGGGTGGAGTACTGGTGTCTCTGGATCACTTGTGGCTGAACCGGTGCTGCAAATTATGATGGTGTTGGATCATCCCTCTTCGAATGACTTGTTGTCTTTGCTGCTTGTTCTGGATGGGTACTTCTCTCTTTTGTTATGCATATTCCTTGTCATTTGGTCATCCTCATCTATGTCACTCTTACTATGTAATAGTTGCCTCTATTTAGAATGTCATTCTCGTCTGGATCACGAGAGTCTGAGCGCTGCAGATGGGTGCGTTTTGGTGGTGTAGCAAGACTTCTTATGAACTATCATGTCTTGCTATTTATGTTAGTAGTTGTCACTAGTCAGTGTTTGAATGTTGTATATATCGTTGTTTCGAACAATTTATTGTCTCGAACTGTTGGTGGCTAAATGAGGACATCACCATTCTCCAGTGTTCAGAGTATATCTCCTTTTTTCAAGTTATAATTTGAGCTCGGTGTCTTTTTGATGATTTACACTTGTTTGGGCTAGTGAGGTGTCGTTGAATATGGGCCGAGTAGTAACGCAATGCCAAATAGATCAATTATGACTCTCAGGCCAGGCTCTCAAAAGATGCTCAAAAAAGGCCGGGCTCTCAAAAAAAGAAAGAATAGGGACTCTTAAGCTGACATGTGGGCGCCACTGGTGTTTTCGTGCGCTTGTGCGCTAAGAGCATATTTGCGCGTGTTCGAAATTCATGGTACCTTTTCATCCCCAATCTCCCCCACCTCGGGAATCTCGATTCCTACTCCAGTTCCCCCAAATCCCCCTCCTGTACTCCTTGTACTCGAGCGCACTATCATGTCACCGGTCAACGCGGATCTCCAAGACAGAGATTCTGAGGTCTGTCCTGCCTTCGGGCGCTGCATGCTGTCGCTCAACAGTGGCATGGAGGCTCTTGACGACTAGTTTGCCGGCAAAGTGCTGATGGTAACCATCAACGACGACCGGCCTCCTGTCTCGCCGAACGACCTTGTCAAAAATCTTGGCATTGCGCACGGCATCCAAATAAGTGACTTTCTCGTCGAAGTCTGTCCGCCACTGGCTGATTTCTTCGTTAGGTTCCGGACAACTTCCGACTGCCGTCGTGTGTTCGAATCTTATCGGCGTTTGTTCTGTGATGGCGCATTGGTGAGCTTTGATTTATGGCACCCAGGATCGGGCTCGGTGCCCTCTGAGCTTGAGTTTTTAACAAAGCTTACCTTCCACGGCATGCCTCGACGTGCTTGGAACAGCGAGTCCATGAATGAGCTTATCAACGAGCTTGGAGGTGAGCTCGTAAGTATGTTTGTTCCTCCAGACAGCTGGGCTGTGACGGGTATGGCATGGATGAAGAAGCCATCCACCATACCAAAGGTGATTGGTGTTGAGATACCGGTGCAGGAACCAGGGTTGTACTATTCATTGCCAACAAGGCCGCCACGGACCACGTTAGGAATGTACCTATATCGAGTGTTCGTGCATGTCGAAGAAGTAGTCAATCCATCAATCGAAGTCCTGCCACCGCCGCTGGTGCCCAGGTCCGTCGACGACATCCATTACAGGAGTCAATGTTAGACTTTCCCCGTGTTGCTCGAAACGATGGATGGCACAGGGCCTACTCCATCGCGCGACGGAGGCCACTGCTTCTTTGGGAGAAGAGGCAGGGCTGGCTGCCTGGATGTGCTCCAATTTGATGTAACAACTGAATCTTGTCAGATACTGTACTAGTTAAATCCGAGCTATGGGTGTGAAGCACTGATGTGCCAGTACATTTGATTGTGACATGTTATATTTTTTTTACCTGAACTTTTTTTAGAAAGGGTTGTACGTCAACTTAATGTTCTAGCAGAACTTATATATTGTGTTGTCTGTCTATTTTCTTTACACAGCGTTCAAGATATTTCCCCGTCATTGATAAAGACGATGAACCGTTATGTATGAGTTCGTTGGTTTCAACATAGCCCTACCCGTAGCGATCCATTGCTTACACCCTGATTGTGCCGCCTGCATGAAATTTTTGTATGCAAGTTCAGTGTGCTATGATGTTCTATATGATTGTGTCAACTATATAAGTTTTTATTGAGCATCATCAATTCATATGGCTGAAAGATGTATTTATGAGCATCGACCGATGGGTCTCTCTCTCTCACACACACACACGCACAAGTGGGACCCGTTGAATTATTTCTTCACTCGTGACAGCTTTTAATTAGGTTCCACTATACTCTAACTTTTTCTTAAGTTATTAATTGAGCTCAGTGACTTCAAAAAGTTGTACAAAAGCCTTGTTTGGGCCTTTCCGGCGTCGCTAAATGTAGGCTGAGTAGCCATGTAAGGTTGTATTGTACTACACAGGCCTTTTTTAACATCAGCAATGCAACTGGGCCGATAGTTGTACACAATCCGGGTGAACTTGTTATTCTCCGCCCCGCTGGGCTGCAAATCTTTCCTAGGAGGAGGGATGCATTAGCCTTAACAAGAAAATGGGCTTTAAGAAATAATAAATGGGATTTAATTATAAAAACTGGGCAGTAACTATAAAAAATGCACTAAACACGTAATTAGTTTATAAAATATTACTTTTGGATTTTGAAAATTTTAATTTCATTAATAATTGCGCAAGTAATGTTTCGTTGGATTTTTTACGTAATACAAATTTATATTAAAATTGTATTTAATCTGACAAGAAATTTTGGGATAAAAATATTTCGGATCCCATCAAATGAGGGAAATTTTATTGAATTCTGTTTTGAACAGCTGGTTGAAATTATTAATCATTGTTCTAGCTAGAAAATGGGTTGTACTTTTAACAAACTCTAAATGGGTTGTAGTAAATTCCATTAGAATTCAAAAATGGGTTGTACATTCTTACAAATCACAAATGGGCTATAAGTTCTCTGCCACACACTTGTGGGCCTACTAAGTTGACGCGTCCCCTAAAAAAAGTAAGTTGGACGCGTATGCAAGGCTTTGTCAACTTATAGTCAACACATGGTTCTAGCAGCAGTGTCCGTTGGATGTCCATCCAACGGATGTCATGTTTCTTCTTCAATCTCGGATATTCTAGTTTCAGCCACCCAAAAAATGATTCCTCCCCCTGACATCTGGGGCACATTGTTTCAGAGGCTGACCTATGGGCCTACTAAGTTCACGCGTACCAAGGGCTTTGTCAACTTAGTCAATATAAATGATTCTAGCTGAAGTGACCGTACGATGTCCATCCAACGGTCATCGTGATTCTTCAACCTCTGGTCTTCTTGCTCCAGCCACCCAAAGCAGCGTCGGTCGTGCCGCCTGCTCCTGCCTCCCATGGCCAGCTATGCTCCTGCGGAGGCCTCACCGCCCCCTACCACTCCCACCGCTGGCTAGGCCCTGCGACGACGACATTCTCAGATCGGAGCCGAAACAGTGAACCCTCGTACTCCTCTCCGTGTGGTCATCCACTGTCGCGTCTTCCCCGGCTCCGCGTCACCCCCTTCCTAGGCCTCGCCGTCGTCCACCGCCTTGGTGCTCTCGGTGCGGCATGGTCAATGTGGTCAATGAACGACTTCCATCGGAAGAGTACTGTACGTGGAGAGGTTGATAGCTGGGTCCACGACCGCAGCAAGGAAGTGCCTCCTTATTACGCGGAAAATAATGATTCCTCCACCTGACAGTAGGGACCCACGGGATGGGCCACCGTATTTCGTGCAAAAAATGATTCGCCCCGCTGACTGCTGGGACCCACCAGCTACATCTGCGCACCCAAGGAAGTGTCTGACAGTCGGGACCCACCTGGTCGAGGCGTACGTAGCATTGTGATTCTGGTCGCAAACGTGGACATACATAATAGTCAATGTAGAGGCACGCACGTGTCGTAGTAGAGGCGTGCACGTGTCGTAGTAGAGGCGCGCACATAGCATGTACACGTACGTACAGCGGCCACGGTGCAAGAAAGTAAATACGGCCACGTATGTACATATGGGCGGGGTCTCGAATGCCTACTCGCGCATACATATGGCCAGGGCTCGTGTACATGGCTGGGTCGGAACGGTGAAGCTGCATCGTCGTCGTGTTCATGGGGAGGCGACGGAATGCGTTGTGTTCATCCGGAGGCAACAGAACACGTGTTGTTCATTGGGAGCCAACCGGCTTGGATGGAACAGCCGATGGAAACGAGGCGTGGCGTACCGAAGAACGGAGGAAACGACCTTGTGCTCGACCGACCACGGTCGAAACGGGATCCTGTTCATTGAGAGGGGTCTGGAATACCGCAAAACGTAGGAAACGGACCTCCTACGGTGGAAACGGGGTCCTGTTGATCGGGAGGGGTATGGTGTACCGCAAAACGGAGGAAACGGACTTGTGTTGGAGCACTATGGTTGAAACGGGGGTCCTGTTCATCGGGAGGGGTGTGTCATACCGCAAAACGGGACTCCATGGGATATTTTTCATCTCCACTGTCGACTGCCTCCACGAGCTACTGTTCATCCACCATCGACCTCCTCCAGCCTCCACCTGCAACTGTTCATCCACGGGCTCCTGTTCATCCAGCCTCCACCGCGCTCTCCTCCACCGGCTACTGTTCAACCAGCCCTCTTCATGGGTCCTGTTCAACCACCCCTCCACGGGCTACTATTCATCCTGCCCTCCACCGGTTACTGTTCAACCAGCCCTCCACCGGCTACTGTTCATCCAGCCCTCCACGGGGTCCTATTCATCCACCAACTCGATCGATCGGGGTACTGTTCATCTAGCGGCAACGTCCTCTACTACTACAGTGTCCTCTTCATCCAACCCCCCACTGGGAACTGTTCATCCACCCCCCCCCCCAACAACGCTCACTGTTCATCAAGGGAAGCAGGCGCAATGTTCGATCTGCTTTAGTTAGCAGCAGTAACGAAGGAATCACTCGGGTTCACTTAACAGCAAGGGATCGATCGATCGCTCGGGTTCAGTAACGCATAGCCTGCAGTGCAATCGCTCGGGTTCAGTTAGAGCCCAATGCCTCGCTCAGGTTTAGTTAGAGCGCAACGCCTTGCACACATGCACATATGTACGAGAGAAACGCGCATCGCTCGGCCCCCGACCACCCACCGTAACCGGGAACTCCCTGATATTTTCCTCGCCCTCGCTTCTACCATGGTTTTTTCTATCATGGACGGCCAAAAGAATGTCATGCAGCTGCGTCTCCGGCCCGCCCAAGACGAAAAGCCCATTTTCTGTCATGATTTTTTGTCATAGAAGTAGGACCCCACCACATCTATGATGATACCGGGTTTTGTCACAATTAGCGTCATAGAAGTGTCATAAGTATGACAGGAAAAAAATTCGTTCGGCCCAAAATGTCACGGATGTGTCTTTTTTTGTAGTGCGCGTTGGTGACGGGCTCGCCATTTGCGTTGCGCCATGAGCAGGACTTTGATCGAGTGGGCGATGTGCATGCATTACCATGGTTTGATAGTGTGAGGGTGAGTGTCTACACGCGTACATGCTACTTGCATTTATGGACGGTGAGCGCTAATGTGTGCATCACATATAATATAAAAAAAATCGGTTTGTG
>NC_053024.1:425850412-425961942 GCF_003073215.2 Triticum urartu | reverse complement strand
CATAAATTGGACTATGTTGACAAGCTTGAGCTTCTTGTCCACCATGTTTTGAATACATGTTTGGAGTCCGGTCAGCTCTTTCGAACTACCCCAAGACGGGCCCTTCTCTTTCCAGGAGGTAACCCGCGTGGGGATGCCAGATCGGAACTCGGGGGTCGCTGCCCATGCAGGGTCGCGCGGCTCGGTGATATAGAACCACCCCGATTGCCACCCCTTTATGGTTTCCACAAAGGAGCCCTCGAGCCATGTTACGTTGGGCACCTTGCCCACCATGGCGCCTCCGCACTCTGCCTAGCGGCCGCCCACCACCTTCGGCTTGACATTGAAGGTCTTCAGCCATAAGCCGAAGTGGGGCTTGATGCGGAGGAAGGCCTCACACACGATGATAAACACCGAGATGTTGAGGATGAAGTTTGGGGCCAGATCGTGGAAATCCAAGCCGTAATAAAACATGAGCCCCCGGACGAAGGGATGGAAAGGGGATCCCAGTCCGCGTAGGAAATGGGTGAGGAATACTACCCTCTCATGGCGCCTGGGGGTGGGGATGAGCTGCCCCTCATCTGGGAGCCGGTGCGCGATGTCGTCGGGCAGGTATCCAGCTCTCCTCAGTTTCTTGATGTCTCCCTCCGTGACGGAGGAGACCATCCACCTGCCTCCCGCTCCGGACATGATTGGAGAAGGTCGAGGTGGGAAGTGCAGACTTGGGCGCTAGAGCTCGAGTGTGCAGAAACGGATGAGTAAGGGAGGAAGAAGGCGTGGATAGAAAGGTGAATCCTTATCCCTTTATATGGGCGGACGAAACTAAGCGTCCCCACTTGCCTGGTAAAACTCGCTTATCCCCCAAGCGCCGCAATTGATGGCGCGGTTAGTTTACCCACGCCCGTATTGATGAGAATCCCGTAATAAGGGGACACAATCTCTGCTTTGACAAGACATGTCGAAAAACTGCCTCGCGTTATGTGCGGGGCTGGTTAAAAGAAACGGTTCGAATAATCACCGGGCCATGACATAACGTCATGCTGCCAAAACAAGTCGGCAAATTAGATCTGCGAAAATATTATTCTCTCTACGGTGGAATGTGGAACTTATTTTGCAGGGTCGGACACTATCCTCGTATTCAAATTCTTCTGTAATGTATTCGGAGAAGGAACCCGCCTTGCAATGCCGAAGACAATACAGCGCGCCGGACTCATCGTCATTGAAGCCTGGTCCAGGGGGTACTGAGGGAGTCCTGGATTAGGGGGTCTCCGGACAGCCGGACTATCTCCATTGGCCGGACTGTTAGACTATGAAGATACAAGATTGAAGACTTCGTCTCGTGTCCGGATGGGACTCTACTTGGCGTGGAAGGCAAGCTAGGCAATACGGATATTGATATCTCCTCCTTTGTAACCGACCTTGTGTAACCCTAACCCTCTCCGGTGTCTATATAAACCTAAGGGTTTTAGTCCGTAGGACAACAACCACAACATACAATCATACTATAGGCTAGCTTCTAGGGTTTAGCCTCTCTGATCTTGTGGTAGATCCACTCTTGTACTACCCATATTATCAATATCAATCAAGCAGGACGTAGGGTTTTACCTCCATCAAGAGGGCCCGAACCTGGGTAAAACACCGTGTCCCCTGCCTCCTGTTACCATCTGGCCTAGACGCATAGTTCGGGACCCCCTACCCGAGATCCGCCGGTTTTGACATCGACACTTCTCCTAGTATTCAATGTTGTTTATACGAAAGTTTTTATTATATCCCTCTTGGATGTCTATCATATTAGGACTAAATTCATAACCAAAGCAAATTACCATGCTGTTTAAAGAGACTCTAGAAATAATATAAGTGAATCATGAGAGTTCAAAAATTTCTATAAAATAAAACCATGATTGTGCTCTAAAAAGATATAAGTGAAGTACTAGAGCAAAATTGCCTAGCTCATAAGATATAAGTGAAGCACATAGAGTATTCTAATAAATCACGATTCATGCGTGTCCCTCTCAAAAGGTGTGTATAGCAAGGATGATTGTGGCAAATTAAAAAGCAAAGATTCATATCATACAAGACCTCCAAGCAAAACACATATCATGTAGTGAATAAAAATATAGCCTCAAGTAAAGTTACCAATAGACGAAGACGAAAGAGGGGATGCCTTCCGGGGAATCCCCAAGCTTAGGCCCTCAGTTCTCCTTGAATATTACCTTGGGGTGCCTTGGGCATCCCCAAGCTTAGGCTCTTGCCACTCCTTATTCCATAGTCCATCAAATCTTTTACCCAAAACTTGAAAACTTCACAACACAAAACTCAACAGAAAATCTCATGAGATCCGTTAGTATAAGAAAATAAATCACCAATTATGTTACTGTTGTGAACTCATTCTTTATTTATATTGGTGTAATATCTACTGTATTCCAACTTCTCCATGGTTCATACGCCCCGATACTACCCATAGATTCATCAAAATAAGCAAACAACACAAAGAAAATATAATCTGTCAAAAACAGAACAATCTATAGAAATCTGTAACTCTAGAACATTTCCGTAACTCCAAAAACTCTGAACAGTTAGGAAGACCTAAGCAATTTGTTTATTAATCTTCTTGAAAAATAATCAGTATTTTATCACGCTTCTGCTAAAAATGAGAATTGTTTTCCTGAGCGTAAAAGTTTCTATTTTTCAGCGAGATTGAATCAACTATCACCGTAAGCTATCCCAAAGGTCTTACTTGGCACAAACACTAATTAAAACACAAAAACACATCTAACCAGTGGCTAGATGAATTATTTATTATAAAACAGGACCAAAAAGCAAGAACAAAAATAAAATTGGGTTGCCTCCAAACAAGCGCTATTGTTTAATGCCCTTTGCTAGGCACAAAAACATAGATCTAGGTTTTGTCATCTTTGGTATGCAATCCATAAGTAGCTCTCATAAGAGATTCATATGGCAACTTGATTTTCTTTCTAGGAAAGTGTTCCATGCCCTTACTTAATGGAAATTTAAATCTAATGTTTTCTTCTTTTATATCAATAATTGCACCAATCATTCTAAGGAAAGGTCTACCAAGAATAATAGGACATGTAGGATTGCAGTCTATATCAAGAACAATGAAATCTATGGGCACATAATTCCTATTTGCAACAATAAGAACATCATTAATCCTACCCATAGGTTTCTTAATAGTGGAATCCGCAAGATGCAAATTTAAAGAACAATCATCAAATTCATGGAAACCTAACACATCACATAGACTTTTTGGCATTGTGGAAACATCACCCAAATCACACAAAGCATGGAACTCATAGTATTTAATCTTGATATTAATACTAGGTACCCACTCATCATAAATTTTTCTAGGAATAGAAACTTCCAATTCAAGCTTTTCCTCAAAAGATTTCATCATAGCATCAACAATATGTTTACTAAAAGCTTTATTTTGATTATAAGCATGAGGAGAATTCAAAATGGATTGCAACAAGGAAATACAATCTATTAAAGAACAACTATCATAATTAAATTCCTTGAAATCCAAAAGAGTGGGTTCATTGCTACTTAGAGTTTTGACCTCTCCAATCCCACTTTTATCAATTTTCGCATCAAGATCTATAAACTCCGAATCATTGGTATGCCTTCTAGCTAAAGTTGACTCATCTCCAGTCCCATCTTTATCAAGATTTATATTGGAAAACAGATTCAATAGGAGTCACAGCAATTACTTTAAGATCTTCATCATTATTTTCACAAGAACTAGGAGAACACACTTTTACAAACCAATCTCATTTAGCATGCATATCAGCGGTTCTTTATTTACACTCATCAATGGAATTTCTCATAGCTTTAAGAGACTCATTAATATCATGCTTGGGTGGAATAGATCTAAGTTTCAAAGAATCAATCTCAAGAGAAATTCTATCCACATTCCTAGCGAAATCATCAATCTTAAGCATTTTTTCTTCAACCATAGCGTTGCAATTCTTTTGCGAACTCATAAATTCTTTAATACTACTCTCAAGATCAGAGGGAATATTATTATAATTTCCATAAGAATTGTTGTATGAATCACCATAATTATTAGAGGAATTACTAGGAAACGGCCTAGGATTAAAATTACCTCTATACGCGTTGTTACCAAAATTGTTCCTACCAACAAAATTCACATCCATGGATTCATTATTATTCTCTATCAAAGTGGACAAAGGCATATCATTAGGATCAATAGAAGCACTCTTTCTAGCAAATAATTTCATAAGTTCATCCATCTATCCACTCAAAACATCAATCTCTTCAATTACATGCACTTTTTTACTAGTGGAAGATCTTTCGATATGCCATTGCGAATAATTAACCATAATATTATGTAGGAGTTTAGTAGCTTCTCCTAAAGTAATTTCCATAAAAGTACCCCCGCGGCCAAATCTAAAAGATTTCTAGAAGCAAAATTCAATCTGGCATAAAAAAATTGTATGATCATCCACAAATTCAAACAATGAGTAGGGAAATTACGTATCATCAATTTCATCCTCTCTCAAGATTGTGCAACCTGTTCATGACCAAGTTGCTTAAAATTCATAATATCCTTCCTAAGGGAGATGATCTTAGCGGGAGAAAAATACTTGGAAATAAAAGCATCTTTACACTTATTCCATGAATCAATACTATTTTTAGGCAAAGATGAAAACCAAGTTTTAGCATGATCTCGAAATGAAAACGGAAATAGCTTCAATTTAACAATATCATTATCCACATCTTTATTCTTTTGCATATCACACAACTCAACGAAATTATTCGTATAGGATGCGGCATCTTCACTAGGAAGTCCGGAAAATTGATCTTTCATAACAAGATTCAGCAAAGTGGCATTAATTTCATAAGATTCCGCACTAGTGGCGGGAGCAATCGGAGTACTAATAAAATAATTATTATTAGTGTTGGAAAAGTCACATGATTTGGTATTCTCTTGAGCCATCGTGACAAAGCAAGCAATCCAACACACAAGCAAACAAAACACAAACGAAAAGACAAACGAAAGAAGGATGAAGAAATGGGAAAATCTTTTCGAAAATCGTTTTAGAAGTGGGGGAGAGGAAAACGAGAGGCAAATGGCAGATAATGTAATGCAAGAGATGAGAGTTTATAATGGGTACTTGGTAGGCTTGACTTGGCATAGATCTCCCTGGCAACGGTACCAGAAATCCTTCCTGCTACTTCTTGAGCTTGCGTTGGTTTTTCCCTTGAAGAGGAAAGGGTGATGCAGCACAGTTGAGATAAGTATTTCCTTCGGTTAAGAACCAAGGTGTCAATCTAGTAGGAGAAGAACGCACACCAATACCAGCAAAAAACAATCAAACACTTGCGCCCAACGCGATAAAGGGGTTGTCAATCCCTTCACAGTCACTTGAAAAAGTGAGATCTGATACAGATAAATAAGTAAAACTAAACGAAAGATAAAATATTTTTGGACATTTTGGTTTACAGATCTGAAAATAAAAGATTGCAAAATAGTAGATCGGAAACTAATATGATGGAAAATAGACCCAAGGGCCATAGGTTTCACTAGAGGCTTCTCTCTTGAAGGCAAATAATACGGTGGGTAAACAAAATACTGCCAAGCAATTGATAGAAAAGCGCAAAGTTTGACGATATCACTAGTACAACGAGGTGCTAAACAAACGATTTTTAACCCCTTTCCGTGAAGGCATTTGGAACCGTCGCGAAGTGACTGTGGGCTATAGGGGGGTCCTTCCCACACGACCCAGAAACTGTCAGGGATATGCCCTCCTCGCACACACGCTCGGCAAAATGAGGTCGTGTGCGACGGGCGAGCACTCAAATATAGAAATACGTATAGTAGTGCTCAAAATACAATTATAGAGGCGAAATCATTTCTGGTCGTAAGTACATCCCACACAGTCAGTCACTGCTAAATGTTTCCATTCGTATATACATCCCACACAGTCACTCCAAGGGAAACGTTTGTGCAAGGTGGCGTAACGCAAATAGTTTTCAATAGAATATCGTGTGTGATTGTTCATTGATCCAACACGGTTTATTCCTAGAAACTGTGTGCGTTGCCTGGGGACATCGCCCACGGTTGTCGGCGTTCTGGGAACGGGGGTCCCCAGACTTGCCTGCCTGCGGCCTGCGGCGTGGCTCAAAGGGGGGCCCAGCACGGCCCGTCTTCACCAACACAAACCCAAGACCCTCGCGAGGGGCCAAGCCTCGCGGGGCAGACGACGCGGAGCTTCCTCAGGCACGGCCTCATCAGGCTGGCTCATGAGGGGGCGGAGAGATCAAGGCGGGGTACCTCACGAGGTGCCCGTGACACAAGCCATGACGATTTAGGGTGCCAGGCGGGTGCCAGCCCGCGCAGCGTCCTCCTTCCCTCTTTGGTGCAAAGGGGGCAAGCGCAGCCACGGAGTACCAAGGCATCAGGCAAAGGTTGCCTTCTCAGTGCAATGAGACCAAGACCAGGAGGACTACGAGACAGAGGTCACCGTGGAGCCCAAGACGGCGTCATCACCAGAGCTTTGCACAGGCGAAGACTACTTTTGGCAGGATAGCTGATACTTGTTGTCCCCATTCAAATTAGCCCGCCATTGTTGGCTCCCTTCCCTCTCAATATTTGGGAGAGGACCAGGGCCTCTATAAATAGGACTAGCCACCCTCAGGGTAGGGAGGATCGAGAATCAGCCAACCCAGAAACAAGCTGGGGTCGAAATCAGGGTCGGTCAGTTGGAGAAAAGCAGAAAGAGAGAGAGAGAGAGAGAGAGAGAGAGAGAGAGAGAGAGAGAGAGAGAGAGAGAGAGAGAGAGAGAAAGGTGACTGAACTCCTCCGAGCAGTTCATCGCCCCAGCCAAGAACAGACCCTCGTGAGGCTGTTCTTCCTTGTATTGTTCATCATCATCAGCCCAAGAGGCAATCCACCACTCCACACACTAGAGTAGGGTATTACACCACAACGGTGGCCCGAACCAGTATAAACCCTGTGTCTCTTGTGTTGTTCTTTCCTTAGTTTAGATCCTCGCATGGCGGAGGGGTGCAGGTAGGTACGGGGCGAAATCTCCACGCGCACCCTAGTGTTCGAACCTCAAGGGTCTGCCGGAACCCGAAATCCGACATTTGGCGCGCCAGGTAGGGGTGCACCAGAATCGTCTTCCACCGCCCCGTTCTCCTCCGACCGTCACGCCCATGTCTGACGCTCGCCGGGCCCGCGCCGAGCGCCGGGCCGCACTCGCTTCCTGCGTCGCCCAGACTGCCCCTGTCGGCGGGCATCCACGCCGTTCCCCGTCACCTGCCGTCAACACCGCCACCGGCCCGGCGGGGGACGAGCGGCAAGCATCATCCCAGCAGTCGTCCGTGCGGCAAGACGGCCGCACCGCAACTCCCTCGCTCACCCCAGCTGGTTCTTCATCCCGCGCGCTCTGCGCGCCCATGGAGGCTCGAGCTGCACTCATCCCGGCAAACGAGCTCCTGCGCTACCGTCCCTTCGATGACGTCTACGAAGAATGGCTCGACCGCATCGCCGAGCTCGTCCGCGCCGCAGGGGGCTCTCCTGCGCAGTCCGTTCCACTGCACCGCACCCCTCCCCGCGCGGGCGATGAGGCTCCGGCGGCGCCCCGGCCGCCTCCTCCTCAAGAAGACACCATGGCCCCAAGGCGCGTGGCCCCTGGGCGGAACCCGCTCCGTCAGGTGCCCGCGCAGCAAGAGCAGAGCTGCCAGGAAGTCCCTCGCCCGCAAGAAGCTGCTCGGGCGCTCCCTGCTCCAGCACGTCGCGACCATGCTCCTGCTCCCGCGCGTCAAGACCCCGCCCTGCTCCCAGCTGCAGCGCGTGGGGACATGCAAGACCAGGCTCTCCGTCACCCAAGGCCTCCCGTGGCCACAGCAGGCTGCCGCGCCTTCACCACCGAACTACGCAGCGTAGCGTGGCCCGGCAAGTTCAAGCCAGACCTGCCTCCTCGCTACGACGGCACGGCTGACCCTGCAGAGTTCCTCCAGCTCTACGAGCTAGGCATCGAAGCTGCCAACGGAGACGAGAAGGTCATGGCGAACTGGTTCCCCATGGCACTCAAGGACGGGGCTCGCGCCTGGCTCCTGAACCTGGCGTCAGGCACCATCTCCTCCTGGGAGGAGATGCGCACCCGCTTCATCGCCAACTTCCAAGGCACTCGCGACCGGCCACCCGCCGTGAGCGACATGCGCCGCATCAAGCAACAGCCCGGGGAAACCCTACAGAAGTACATCCAGTGCTTCAACAACGCACGCCTCAAGATTCCCAAGGTGACTGCGGAGGACATCATCTCGGCCTTCTTCGACGGCGTGCGCGATTTCAAGATGAAGGAGGAGCTGGCTATGCATGAAGACCTGTGCACTTCCTTGGAGCTGTTCAACTTGGCAAACAAGTGCGCCAGGGCTGAGGAAGGGCGTCTCTCCCTCCTCGAGCTGCCTGCCGCGGACCCAGAAGAGAAGAAGCCCAAGGCCAAGGACGTGAAGCGCAAGGGGGCTGTCGTGCTAGCGGCAGAACCAGACACCAAGCAGGGCAGAGATCAGCCCGAACCCTCCAAGGGCAGCCGGTACTGTGTGTACCATGACCTCCACACCCACAACACCAACAAATGTCAAGAACTCCAAGCCGTGCGAGAAGGAAGGATCGGTCGTCGCCCCGACCACAGTGGCCGGGGCTACGGCCAAGGAGGAGGAAGAAACGCAGGATGCTGGGAAGACCGTGGGCCGCGCCAAGGGTGGCGCGACCAACCTCGCGAGGATCGCTGGCAAGACCCGCCTCGCAAGGATCGCCCGCAAGGCAACGCAGGCCTCCCACCGCTGCCGCCGCAGCCAAGGAGAAATGAGGACCGCCACCAGGACGAGGAGGCTGGGGGCTTCCAGGAGCCGCGCGCGATCGCCTGCATCTTGGGCGGAGCACAAGCCCCAGCCTCTCAGCGCATCTTCAAGCAGTTCGCCCGCGAGGTGAATGTAGTCCTCCCCAGGCTCGAAGCCACGCGCCCCCTCAGGTGGTCGGCGTGCACCATCACGTTCAGCTCAGCAGATCATCTCAAGTGTGCGGCTACAGCCAGAGTCCTCCCGATGCTTTATTCCCCAATCATCAGCAACGTGGTGGTCACCAAGACCCTCATCGATGGAGGGGCAGGGCTCAACGTCCTGTCTGTGGAGACGCTCAACAACCTCCAAGTGCCCTACAGCCAGCTTCAGCCAACCAAGCCCTTCTCCGGTATCACTGACGGCTCCACGGTCCCGATTGGGAAGGTCCGCCTCCCTGTCACCTTCGGGGCACGCGACAACTACCGCACCGAGCTCATCGACTTCGACGTCGCTCACATTCGCCTGCCGTACAACGCCATCCTTGGGTACCCAGCGCTGGCCAAGTTCATGGCCGTAACTCACCACGGCTACAACGTCCTCAAGATGCCAGGAAGCGGCGGAGTCATCACGGTGCCCTGTGAAGAGAAGGACGCGGTGTGTTCCCTAGAACGAGCCTTTCAGGCTGCGTCACTGGAAGACCCGGATCGTGGAAGCAGGAGGCCTCCCGAGACCACCCCCAAGAAGAAGAAGACATCGTCCGGCCCGCCACTCAGGAGGCAGGCCCCTCTGGGCCCGCGCCTGCCCAGGGGAGCCTCCCTCCATCGCATAGGAAAGCGCGCCCGGCGCCCTCCTCAGGCAGGGCTCGGGGGCTCTCCCCTGGAGGGCCACCGACCTGGCTAGGGTCACGAGGGAGGCGCTTGGGCACCACATGGAGGCATGTTTTGAAGCACGTTTCCCTCGAGAAGGAGCAAGGCAAGGAGATCCAAATCCTCAGGAGTTCGTCAGCAAGGCCATTCAGGAGCTACAGGAGTCAAGAGTCATGAAAGGCGGCCGCCGCTTGCCAGCAGTGGCCCCCCATCCAGGCAAGGATGGTGGGCTGCGTGTCTGCATCGACATACCAGGGCTCAACCGAGTCGCCTCTCTGGAGCGCCTCTGGCCTTCGCGAGTGGGGCGCTGCGGAGGTCCACCCCACAGCTACGTTCGCATGCCTTACAGCTTGCCGAACACGGCTGACGCGTACCAGCGCCTCATGAGGGGCATCACGGAGGCACGAGAGGCCAGGCGTTCCGCAGCCCGGGCAGAGATGGAGATGGCCCGCAAGGAGCCGCCAGCGCCTCCGGAGCCTCCCGAGGCCCCTGGGCCTGGGGGCTCGTGAGGATCGGCTCCCGCAGCCCACCGAGCCTGCTACACCAACACCCCTTCGTCCTCAACATCATCAGGTGACATCTTTCGAGTTTTACTTCCAGCTGGGAGCGCCCCCAGGGCTGCATTATTCCCAGGCCGCGTGGGTCTGTCCCTGCGGCGTGTATCCGTTTATTCCATGTTGTTAGCTTACCTTGTTGGGGGCGCCCCTCAAGCTGCATGATCCCCAAGCCGCTCGGGCCAGGCCCAGTGGCATGTATCCCATTTGCGTTTATTTCCGATTATGCGTTAGATCCACCATGCTTGATTATTTGATGCCGGTCCATGGCACCTCTTCTCCTCCATGCCGACCACTTGCATGTTAAAGGGGGGGGCACCTGAGCATCGTGACTCAGGGCTCTTACTGGCTCTCCATCCCTCACCCTCTGGCCTTGTCCATGGCATCGCGACCTGGCATACCAGCGACGACTGAGACCAGCTCGAGGGCCGGGACCCGAGGACATAGAGTGCCGACATCTAACCAAATTTGCAGGGACACATCACAAGATAAGGCCCAGTGCCAGGCGCAACCCGCCTAGAGGTAGGGCCCCGTGAGTCCCGCGCTAGCTCACGGGTGCCCAGATCCACCTCGCCAGGCCCTACCGTGCCAGCCACGTGTCAGGGCGGGGCTGTACACGCCCTGGGGGCTCCTCCCAGAGGGGGGCCCCCTCCCACGTACCAGTGGAAGCACCATGCTCCGCGCTGGCTGACGACACTGCCGAGGAGCGGCTATGCCCGTACACATACGGTAGCACTATGCTCCGTGCTGGTGATAAACAACTGAGGGTGGCCCTCGGGCCGCATCAACCTCAGGGAGCCCAGAGCTCAGTGTCTAGCCTCATTGTAACGCCTCCCCTCGGGAGTGCCGCGCGAGGGGGCTGCGCCTGGGTCACACCCAGACGCACGCCGCCCAGCCAGGTCCCCCCGGGCCTGGTTCGTCGCGCGTCTCTCCCTGAGCGGAGCCAAGGTACGAAGGCCGTTTGAGCATCAAGGGGGACTCCTGAGCATCGCGACTCAGGAGCCTAACTGGTCACGTAGCCCCTCACTCTGTGGTCCCGTCCTGGTTCCCGGTCGGGACCATCGCTGGGTGAGGCACGCGCGCGGCCGGGCTCTGCAGACGTAGAACGGTGGATCCACCCACATCATACCTCCCTACTTGCAGTTTGTGCGTCAAGGGGGACTCCTGAGCATCGCGACTCAGGAGCCTAACTGGTCACGTAGCCCCTGACTCCGTGGCCCGTCCTGGTTTCCGGTTGGGACCATCGCTGGGTGAGGCACGCACGCGGCCGGGCTCTGCAGACGTAGAACGGTAGATCCACCCGCATCACACCTCCCTACTTGCTGTTCGTGCGCCAAGGGGGACTCCTGAGCATCGCGACTCAGGAGCCTAACTTGTCACGTAGCCCCTCACTCCTTGGTCCCGTCCTGGTTTCCGGTCGGGACTATTGCTGGGTGAGGTACGCGCGGGGCCGGGCTCTGCCGGCGTAGAACATAAGCAAGTAGGAAGGAAAAGCGCTAATTTCAAGGAATTCAAAAGCAAATATTACAGTCCACACTGTTATCTCAATGCCAAACGCAAGTTTAAACGCCTCCCCGAGGCATGATACGTGTGCAGGAATTAAAAGCAGGATATGAGCCACGACGGAGTCACTTGGCGGCGGGGGAGCAGCGGGGAGCGGTTTCGCCTCAGGGAGCAGCAGGGTCAGCAGCGCCTTGCTCCGGCTTGGTGTTGAAGGCCCGGAACTTCCCCAGCAGAGCCTCCGCGCGACCCTTCACGGCCTCGGCAGCGGCACGCTCACCACCTGGCTCCAGCAGGCTGTCGAGGTCGACACCGGGATCGCGAAGGTAGATGTGGGTGAGGACCCGCGTCAGTGCTGCAGAAGACAGGACACGCGCCTCGGCCTCGGCCTGGGGCGGGCCAAGGGCGACATCTTCAAGAGCGTGAACCAGGAAGGGAAGCAGCTTGGCGGGGCCGTCCTCGGCGCCAGCCAGCGGGCTCTCCAGGCCGCTGTCGTAAAGCGTCCTCAGCGAGGAGCGAGCCTTCGCCTCCAACTCCGTGAAGGCGCGGTCCTCGGCAAGAACCAGGGCCTTGCCGTCCAGCTCGGCCTTCCTCGCCCCCAACTCCTGCTCCAGCGCGCCTAGTGAAAGTGCAACTATCCCTAGGTGGTTTTGGTAATTCATAACAACATATAGCTCATTGAGCTAATGCTATTCCAAGATGATTATTTCAGGAAAGCTCAATGATTGGCATGGCATGGATGTGAAAGTGGAACCCTCAAAATGCTAAGGACAAAGGATTGGCTCAAGCTCAAAAGCTCAAGATCTTCATTTTATATTTTAGTGATCCAAGATCACATTGAGTCTTTAGGAAAAGCCAATACTATCAAGGAGGGATGAGGTGTTGCTTAATGAGCCTCTTGCTTATGTGCTTAATGATATGCTCCAAAACCCTCAACTACTTTCCCATATCCACATATGACCTAATCCTAAGCCAAACTCGGTCCTACCGATTTCCTATCCGGCGCCACCGAGTTTCACTTGTCATTAGCCACTGCCAAACCCTAGCAATTCGGTCCTACCGATAAGGATCTCGGTCACCGAGATGGGGTTGCAAACTCTCTGTTTCCCTTTCGTAACTTTTCGGTCACCGAAAGAGCGAATCGGTCCCACCGAGATTGCAATGTAAACTCAGTGTTTCCCCTTTGTAACTTTTCGGTCTCACCGAGTTCCACTCGTCACCGAAAGAGCAAATCGGTCCCACCGAGTTTGCCTGACCAACTCTCTGGTTAGCTAATTACCAAATCGGTCTCACCGAGTTTGTGTAATCGGTCTCACCGAGATTACGTTATGCCCAAACCCTAACCGAATCGGTCCTACCGAGTTGCATGTCAGTCCCACCGAAATTCCTAACGGTCACTAGGTTTACATTTTCGGTCCGACCGAGTTTTATGATTCGGTCCCACCGAGATTGGAAAACTGTGTAACGGTTGGATTTTGTGTGGAGGCTATATATACCCCTCCACCTCTTTCTCATTCATGAGAGAGCCATCAGAACACACACATCATTCCAACTCATTTGTTCTGAGAGAGAACCACCTACTCATGTGTTGAGACCAAGACATTCCATTCCTATCATATGAATCTTGATCTCTAGCCTTCCCAAGTTGCTTTCCACTCAAACCCTCTTTCCACCAAATTCAAATCCTATGAGAGAGAGTTGAGTGTTGGGGAGACTATCATTTGAAGCACAAGAGCAAGGAGTTCATACCTACACACCATTTGTTACTTCTTGGAGAGTGGTGTCTCCTAGATTGGCTAGGTGTCACTTGGGAGCCTCCGACAAGATTGTGGAGTTGAACCAAGGAGTTTGTAAGGGCAAGGAGATCGCCTACTTCGTGAAGATCTACCGCTAGTGAGGCAAGTCCTTCGTGGGCGATGGCCATGGTGGGATAGACAAGGTTGCTACTTCGTGGACCCTTTGTGGGTGGTTGCTTCTTCGTGGACCCTTCGTGGGTGGAGCCCTTCGTGGACTCGCGCAACCGTTGCCCTTGGGTGGAGCCCTGTGTGGACTCGCGCAACCGTTACCCTTCGTGGGTTGAAGTCTCCATCAACGTGGATGTAGGATAGCACCACCTATCCGAACCACGGGAAAAACATCCGTGTCTCCAATAGCGTTTGAAATCTCCAAACCCTTCCCTTTATATTCTTGCAAGTTGCATGCTTTACTTTCCGCTGCCAATATACTCTTTGCATGCTTGCTTGAATTGTGTGATGATTGCTTGACTTGTCCTAAAATAGCTAAAATCTGCCAAGAACTAAAATTGGGAAAAGGTTAAGTTTTTATTTGGTCAAGTAGTCTAATCACCCCCCTCTAGACATACTTTCGATCCTACAAGTGGTATCAGAGCTTTGGTCTCCATTTGCTTGATCTCCATAGCTTTTGGTGGTCATAGCCTTGGTTTCACAACCTAGGAGAGTATGGCGTCTAGCGAGGGAAATTATCACCGTAGAGGTCCTTACTTTGATGGTACTAATTTTGCTAGTTGGAAGCATAAAATGAAAATGCATATTCTTGGACATAACCCCGCTCGTTTGGGCTATTGTGTGTGTTGGTTTGCAAGGTGACTTCTTTGATGGGAGAGAACCAAACCGTGAAGCTACCGCGGAATGATTGAAGATGTGCAATACAATGCTCAGGCTTGTGATATCCTCTTCAACGGATTGTGCCCCGAAGAATTCAGCAAAATCAGCCGTCTTGAGAATGCAAAGGAAATTTGGGATACTTTGATTGATATGACGAAGGTACCAACTCCGTCAAGGAATCCAAATTGGATGTGCTTCAAAGTCAACTTGACAAGTTCAAAATGAAGGATGGTGAAGGTGTCGCTGAAATGTACTCTAGGCTTGCTCTCATCACAAATGAGATTGGCGGCTTAGGAAGTGAAGAGATGACCAATAGATTCATCATCAAGAAGATCCTAAGAGCCTTGGATGGAAAATATGATACCGTGTGCACATTGATCCAAATGATGCCCAATTACAAAGATCTCAAGCCAACGGAATGATTGGAAGAATTGTTGCTCATGAGATGTCACTTAAGGATAAAGAGGAACTTCACAACAAATCAAGTGGTGCCTATAAAGCCTCATGTGAAGCCCCTACATCATCAAGTGAGAAACAAGACTTCAATGAAGAATTGAGCTTAATGGTGAAGAACTTCAACAAGTTCTACAAGAGTAGAAGCAAAGATAGAAGCTCCAAATCAAGGTCCTACAATGACAAAAGATCTTCTAGTCGAGAGCGAAACTGTTACAATTGTGGAAGACCCGGACACTATTCCAATGAGTGTACGGCTCCCTACAAGAGAAGAGAAGATTCTCCAAAAAGAAGAAGCAAAGGATCACCACCAAGAGAGAGAAGGAGTAGAGATGATCGTTATGAACGAAGATACTCACGGAGAAGCAAGGATTCGGAAAGGAAGGAAAAATCATCAAGGAGCTACACAAGACGAAGACATCAAGCTCATGTTGGTGAATGGGTATCCGGCTCCGACTCCGACAGCCACTCCGAGAGAAGTTATCACTCCGACTCCGAAGATACTCAAGATGAAGGTGTTGCCGGTCTAGCACTTGTGTCAACCAACTCCTACGACATATTTGACTCACCAAATGAAGGAATTGGAAGATGCTTCATGGCCAAAGGTCCTAAGGTAACACACCCCGAGTATGTTGATTTCAATAGTGATGAAGATGACTTGTTAGGTGATGATTTGCTTGTTGACAACTCTAGTGATGAATACTATGATGAAACCAATTAATCATGCTAATCAAGATAAAACGAATGACAATGATAAGGAGAAGATTGAGGCTCTAACTAAAGAACTAAAACTCTTAAGTTAGCTCATGAAACTATCTTCGAAGATCATCGAGAACTTTTAAGAGCTCATGAGAAATTACGCTTTGAAAAGCTCAATCTTGAGCAAGAGCATGAGTTCTTAAAGGCAATCAATGATGATCTCCGCAAGAAAAGTTCTTCTTACATTGCCAAGCGTTTACTCTTATCCACTTACATGCCTCAAGTCAAGTCTAACAAGAAAGATTCTTCCTCTAGTAGTAACAATGATCATGCTAAACCCAATATTGTTGCTTCTAGTAGTTCTCTTGATTCCACTAATGATTCTCTTAGCCAAGTTACACTTGAGCAAGAAAATAGCTTATTGAAGGGAATTATAGAGAAAGGAGTGTACAAAAGCCTTGCCGGGAGTAAGCAATTCGAGGAAATTGTGCGCAAGCAAGGAATGCACCGAAAGAATCAAGGTGTTGGTTTTGAACGAAAGTTCAATGCCAATGGAGTTGAATGGGAAGAAGATCAATACCCCAAGAGAAGTTTGTCCCTCAACAAGAGAAGTTTTTCAAAGGGACACAAGCTCAAGATGATCTTCCACCACAAGACTACGAGCAAAAAGGCAAGGAGAAGCTTCAAGAGGAAATTGATGCATTTGAAGAAGCTCCTAAGACCTTAGTCAAGTGGATTCCCAAGACTACTTCAAGTTCCACTTCATCAAGTACGACTACAAACTCCAAGGATTCCCATCAAGATGATGTGGATCCAAAAGAAGAAGACTAGAGTTCTGAGGGTGATCCACCAACAATACTTCACTCTTATCATTTTGGCAAGAACAAGTGCAATCACTTCCACATCTTGCACTAGTTCAAGGAGTCACAAACCCTCTTGTTGGTAAGACAAGGGACAAGGTAAACTAAAGTTTTCAATGGACATCATCTTTTGTGTGCATCACTCTATGTCTATGGATATCCTTGTTTGTTCCTTGTGGGACTAACCCATGTAGGTATTGAAAGTGCAATTCACTCAAAAGGATAGCTCCAAGAGATCTACATCAACATTGAGCATCCACATCTTCAATATCTACATGAAGTCCTCATCGACAAAACCCAAGGTTAGTTCATCCCTCTTAGGGGGGATATCACATCTAGGGGGAGCTTTACTCTAAGACTTGAGCTAAAGAAACTCTAAAGATGTGAACAAAACAATGCTTTATGTAAAAGTGGTAACCCCACTTGAGCTTAAACGATGAGTATGACCTACGATCAAGTGTTCTCACTTGACTCCTAAGTCAATATACTCATATATAGATGACCTAGTCATCGCAAATTGCTTGATAGATGCTAGAATTGGTTGTGCATGCTTTGCCACATATTTCATTTGCTATCTTATTGTGTGAGCATGCTGATTGCATATTTTACTCATTCGAGGACATCCACTTGTTGCTTTGATTGTTTGGCTTTATCTTCTTTTGCCAAGTGGATGGACAAGAATGCCTAAGAACCTTCTCTAGCTATCTATGCTTTTCTCATCTCAAACTCTATTCATGCTGCATCACAAAAATTGATCAAGTCAGATTCGAACCACTCTGTGTGAGGAGCGCTCGGAGTCCCCGATTCGTCATAGACTTAAACTTCCAAAATCTCTTTATGAATCTCGGTCTGACCGATACTCCATTTTCGGTCCTACCGAGTTCATTAAGTTGATCTAGGTTTTCGATCTCGGTGCAACCGATTTGAACTTTTCGGTCACACCGAGTTGCAAAAACTGCACACAGTTTTGCATCTCGGTGCCACCGAGTCGTTCCACTCGGTCACACCGACAGGGTCGGGCTATATATAGTGACGGGCAGAATTTTGGAAATTTCTCCGAAACCTCCTCGCCCGCGCGATAGCCTGCTCTACCCCCGAGGTCTCCGGATCGTCTCCTCGCCGCCAGCAGCCTCCAGTCGCTGGTCTTCGCCGCCGTCAACCGATTTCTGCCCCGCCGTTGCCGCCGTAGCAAGTCCACGCCGAACTAGGGTATGGACTTGATCTTCGTGCTATTCCTCAATCTGATTCCTAGCACATTGTGATCATCATGATTCTTGCCACGTTTGATAAACTTCTATCCAGTCAAAACGCTCGTAGATTAGGTTTAATTCAAAAATTCTAGGTTTAGGTTTCCGCCGAAACCATCTCGGACCCACCGAGTTGAAAAACTCGGTCCCACCGATCTGGCTCTTGCCATTGCACAAGTTAAACTCGGTCTGACCGAGAATAACTTATCGGTGTGACCGATTTGGAATTCTGTGAAACCCTAGCAGTCTCGGTGCCACCGAACTCTGACTCGGTCTGCCGAGTTCACCAGTTCTCGTGCCAAAACTGCTTCGGTGTCACCGAGTTTGAAAATCGGTAGATCCGAGATGCTTTCTGTGGAAAACTAAAAATAAGTTTTTGGATTAATCTTTTGCAAAAATCTCTGTCTTTTGTGATGCTCATCCACTCTATCTTATCCATAATCTATTCACAGGGTCAGCAGTCAGTGAGCAACATGTCTGATCAAAGTGACAGCCAAAACCTCTCAGAGCAGCAAGTTGTCATGAGTGAGGGCACTAGCCCCTCAAGTTCTTCTGATGATGGCAGCAGGAGCACACACAGCAATCTGCCTAAGGCTGCCACATGTCAAAGGAAGAAGAGAACGTCTGATTCTGAGGATGAAGACTATGTGGCAGAGGAAGAGGCCACTTCCAAAAGGGTTGAGCCAGCTCAAGGCTCAAAGCCAGGCCTGAAAATCAAAAGGCCAGTAGGGAGGCAGCCAATGTCAAAGGCTAGAGCCTCAACTGAGAAGCCTGCACCTGCTCCCATTGAGCCCATTGCTGCTGAGAGCAAAAAGAGGAAAGAAAGGGTGAAAAAGGCTGTAGCCAAAGTGCTTGGGAGAGCCTCCATCATGGTAGAAGAGGAGGAGGAAGAAGAGGCAGCTGCACCAGCGCCCAAGGCAGCCAAACTCATGGGAGATGCCATAAGGTCAGGCACAGCTGCATCCAAGCCCAAGGAAGCTCCTAAGGCTGCATCTAAGCCTAAGACAGCTCCAAAGAGAAACACAAGGAGTATACCTGCTGCAGAAAAGAACAAGGCCCCAGTGCCTGAAGCTATTGAAGAAGAGGAAGAGAGTGTCCTTCGGAAGCTCAAGCCCAAGATCCCAAACCACAACGATGCTCATCCTGTGGCTGAGGACATGAAGCTCAGGAGAGACTCAGGGCTCAGGAAATGGAGAGAAGCAGATCCATATGCTTCTAGGAGAAGGACTGCCGTGGACTATAGATTTCACACAAAGGAGCAACAAGACTTTTATGAGACTGTTTTGCTTGACAAGAAGCCAATCGTTTGTGACATGAGATGGGTCAAGTGGACCTACATCAAGGAGAATGAGGAGTACTTCCCAGGAGTTTAGGACAGCTTCAGAGCGTGTGGAGTAGAGGACTTTGTTGGACAGAAGCTCACAAAGTGGAACGAGGAACTCATCATGCAGTTCTACTCCACAGCTCACTTTTATCCGGATGGAAGGATTACATGGATGTCAGAGGGTACAAGGTACCAATCTACAGTGGCTGAGTGGGCACAGATCATCAATGCCCCAGAGGAGCAAGATGAGGACTTGGACATCTATGCAAAGAAGAAGATGGACCATAACTCCATGTCCAACATGTACAAGGAAATTCCCAATGAAGTTCTTGACACATTCAAGTTTGGGTCAGTGCACTATCTGCTCTCAGGATTGCCTACTATCAATTGGATACTAAGGCACACTCTGTTGCCTAAGTCTGGAGATCACAAGATGATCAGAGGTCACGCGATCAACCTGCTTCATGTTTTTGACGTGCCTCAGAAATTCAAGGTCATGAGTCTCATAGTTGAAACCATTAAGAGGACAGCTGCAGATCAGAAGAGGAGCTGTGGATATGCCCCTCAGATTCAGGAGCTCATCAACTCCAAGATGGGCATGGGCATATACTTGTTGGATAAGGAACACCTGCCCATCCGTCCAGAATTTGAGAACAATGAAGTTGTGATGACAGAGAATGAGCCATCGTCTGCACAAGCATTTGCAAACAAGGAGAAGGCGAAGAAGGAAAAAGCTGCCAGGATGCCTACTCAAGAGGAGGCATCTGAGTACTTCTTGAAGACCAAACAAGAGCAGCTCAGTTACTTGATTGCATCCTCGCTGAGAATTGAGCAAAGTCTGGCCAACCTCACTAAAAATCAGCAGAGCCTAGAGAGGATCATGGAACAGAAGTTCTATGACTTGGATGTCAAGGTAACAGAAGTTCAGTCTGTAGTGGAGCAGCTCCAGGAGGACATGAATGAGAGGAGAGGCAGGACCATGACTCATGCTTTTTCTAGAGTGCCACGAGGCCCGAGGTCGTCTGCACTGCCAGTTGCTGACACCAGAGCTACAACATCTGCACCAGCCACAGCCTCAGCTCCAGCGTCTACCTCAGCTCCAACTCCAGCGACTACTTCAGCATCTACAGAAGCCTTCGTCCTTGGAGTGATTCGGACTCCACCACCACCTGAAGATCAAGCCTGAGCGTCGATCTAGTGCTATGCATTTTCTAGGAACTTTTTGGTAACTTGTTGCCAAAGGGGGAGAAGATGTATAGATCATAGGCTTCGAGAGAGAGAGTGTTGCTTTTCTCTCTTGTTTTATTTGGTGGTTTCTTCGAACTTTTTTTGCTTTTGTGTGAGATACTTCGTCCTTATGTTTGTGAGACATCGATGATCATGTGTTTGATCATAAGCTACACTTAATGTTTGCTTGATGCTTGTTTAAATATTATCATTATATCTATCATTTGTGATCATTCACTATTCTTGGTGATGAGTGCATGTATTTCATTCCTATCATTTTGAGCGCTCCACCAAGATGTATGTGACATGGAAGAGTAACCCATGACTCTAACTCATTGTGCATTTGCAGTCCAAAGCAAATCTTAAATATGCACAAATTTAGGGGAAGCTCTTACTTATCACATACTTCTCAAAGCGACGATATATTTCATGCTTATTATCATTTGTCGAAGCTTTGATCTATATGTTGTCATCAATTACCAAAAAGGGGAGATTGAAAGTGCAACTATCCCTCGGTGGTTTTGGTAATTCATAACAACATATAGCTCATTGAGCTAATGCTATGCCAAGATGATTATTTCAGGAAAGCTCAATGATTGGCATGGCATGGATATGAAAGTGGAACCCTCAAAATGCTAAGGACAATGGATTGGCTCAAGCTCAAAAGCTCAAGACTCTTCATTTTATATTTTAGTGATCCAAGATCACATTGAGTCCATAGGAAAAGCCAATACTATTAAGGAGGGATGAGGTGTTGCTTAATGAGCCTCTTGCTTCATGTGCTTAATGATATGCTCCAAAACCCTCAACTACTTTCCCATATCCACATATGACCTAAACTCCAAGCCAAACTCGGTCCTACCGATTCTTCCTATCCGGCGCCACCGAGTTTCACTTGTCATTAGCCACTGCCAAACCCTAGCAATTCGGTCCTACCGATAAGGATCTCGGTCCCGCGCTGGCTCACGGGTGCCCAGATACACCTCGCCAGGCCCTACCGTGCCAGCCACGTGTCAGGCCGGGGCTGTACACGCCCTGGGGGCTCCTCCCGGAGGGGGGCCCCCTCCTACGTACCAGTGGAAGCACCATGCTCCGCGCTGGCTGACGACACTGCCGAGGAGCGGCTATGCCCGTACACATACGGTAGCACTATGCTCCGCGCTGGTGATAAACAACTGAGGGTGGCCCCCGGGCCGCATCAACCTCAGGAAGCCCAGAGCGCAGTGTCTAGCCTCATTGTAACGCCTCCCCTCGGGAGTGCCGCGCGAGGGGGCTGCGCCTGGGTCACACCCAGACGCACGCCGCCCAGCCAGGTCCCCCCGGGCCTGGTTCGTCGCGCATCTCTCCCCGAGCGGAGCCAAGGTACGAAGGCCATTTGAGCGTCAAGGGGGACTCCTGAGCATCGCGACTCAGGAGCCTAACTGGTCACGTAGCCCCTCACTCTGTGGTCCCGTCCTGGTTCCCGGTCGGGACCATCGCTGGGTGAGGCACGCGCGCGGCCGGGCTCTGCAGACGTAGAACGGTGGATCCACCCACATCATACCTCCCTACTTGCAGTTCGTGCATCAAGGGGGACTCCTGAGCATCGCGACTCAGGAGCCTAACTGGTCACGTAGCCCCTGACTCCGTGGCCCCATCCTGGTTTCCGGTTGGGACCATCGCTGGGTGAGGCACGCACGCGGCCGGGCTCTGCAGACGTAGAACGGTAGATCCACCCGCATCACACCTCCCTACTTGCTGTTCGTGCGCCAAGGGGGACTCCCGAGCATCGCGACTCAGGAGCCTAACTTGTCAGGTAGCCCCTCACTCCTTGGTCCCGTCCTGGTTTCTGGTCGGGACTATTGCTGGGTGAGGTACGCGCGGGGCCGGGCTCTGCTGGCGTAGAACATAAGCAAGTAGGAAGGAAAAGCGCTAATTTCAAGGAATTCAAAAGCAAATATTACAGTCCACACTGTTATCTCAATGCGAAACGCAAGTTTAAACGCCTCCCCGAGGCATGATACGTGTGCAGGAATTAAAAGCAGGATATGAGCCACGACGGAGTCACTTGGCGGCGGGGGAGCAGCGGGGAGCGGTTTCGCCTCAGGGAGCAGCAGGGTCAGCAGCGCCTTGCTCCGGCTTGGTGTTGAAGGCCCGGAACTTCCCCAGCAGAGCCTCCGCGCGACCCTTCACGGCCTCGGCAGCGGCATGCTCACCACTCACTGGCTCCAGCAGGCTGTCGAGGTCGACACCGGGATCGCGAAGGTAGATGTGGGTGAGGACCCGCGTCAGTGCTGCAGAAGACAGGACACGCGCCTCGGCCTCGGCCATGGGGCCGAGGCCAAGGGCGACATCTTCAAGAGCGTGAACCAGGAAGGGAAGCAGCTTGGCAGGGCCGTCCTCGGCGCCAGCCAGCGGGCTCTCCAGGCCGCTGTCGTAAAGCGTCCTCAGTGAGGAGCGAGCCTTCGCCTCCAACTCCGTGAAGGCCGCGCGGTCCTCGGCAAGAACCAGGGCCTTGCCGTCCAGCTCGGCCTTCCTCGCCCCCAACTCCTGCTCCAGCGCGCCTAGGTGAAAGTGCAACTATCCCTAGGTGGTTTTGGTAATTCATAACAAAATATAGCTCATTGAGCTAATGCTATTCCAAGATGATTATTTCAGGAAAGCTCAATGATTGGCATGGCATGGATATGAAAGTGGAACCCTCAAAATGCTAAGGACAATGGATTGGCTCAAGCTCAAAAGCTCAAGACTCTTCATTTTATATTTTAGTGATGCAAGATCACATTGAGTCCATAGGAAAAGCCAATACTATTAAGGAGGGATGAGGTGTTGCTTAATGAGCCTCTTGCTTCATGTGCTTAATGATATGCTCCAAAACCCTCAACTACTTTCCCATATCCACATATGACCTAAACTCCAAGCCAAACTCGGTCCTACCGATTCTTCCTATCCGGCGCCACCGAGTTTCACTTGTCATTTAGCCACTGCCAAACCCTAGCAATTCGGTTCTACCGATAAGGATCTCGGTCTCACCGAGATGGGGTTGCAAACTCTCTGTTTCCCTTTCGTAACTTTTCGGTCCCACCGAAAGAGCGAATCGGTCCCACCGAGATTGCAATGTAAACTCAGTGTTTCCCCTTTGTAACTTTTCGGTCTCACCGAGTTCCACTCGGTCTCACCGAAAGAGCAAATCGGTCCCACCGAGTTTGCCTGACCAACTCTCTGGTTAGCTAATTACCAAATTCGGTCTCACCGAGTTTGTGTAATCGGTCTCACCGAGATTACGTTATGCCCAAACCCTAACCATATCGGTCCTACCGAGTTGCATGTCAGTCCCACCGAAATTCTAACGGTCACTAGGTTTACATTTTCGGTCCGACCGAGTTTGTTGATTCGGTCCCACCGAGATTGGAAAACTGTGTAACGGTTGGATTTTGTGTGGAGGCTATATATACCCCTCCACCTCTCTCATTCGATGAGAGAGCCATCAGAACACACACATCATTCCAACTCATTTGTTCTGAGAGAGAACCACCTACTCATGTGTTGAGATCAAGACATTCCATTCCTACCATATGAATCTTGATCTCTAGCCTTCCCAAGTTGCTTTCCACTCAAATCTTCTTTCCACCAAATCCAAATCCTATGAGAGAGAGTTGAGTGTTGGGGAGACTATCATTTGAAGCACAAGAGCAAGGAGTTCATTACCTACACACCATTTGTTACTTCTTGGAGAGTGGTGTCTCCTAGATTGGCTAGGTGTCACTTGGGAGCCTCCGACAAGATTGTGGAGTTGAACCAAGGAGTTTGTAAGGGCAAGGAGATCGCCTACTTCGTGAAGATCTACCGCTAGTGAGGCAAGTCCTTCGTGGGCGATGGCCATGGTGGGATAGACAAGGTTGCTACTCGTGGACCCTTTGTGGGTGGTTGCTTCTTCGTGGACCCTTCGTGGGTGGAGCCCTCTCGTGGACTCGCGCAACCGTTGCCCTTGGGTGGAGCCCTGTGTGGACTCGCGCAACCGTTACCCTTCGTGGGTTGAAGTCTCCATCAACGTGGATGTAGGATAGCACCACCTATCCGAACCACGGGAAAAACATCCGTGTCTCCAATAGCGTTTGAAATCTCCAAACCCTTCCCTTTATATTCTTGCAAGTTGCATGCTTTACTTTCCGCTGCCAATATACTCTTTGCATGCTTGCTTGAATTGTGTGATGATTGCTTGACTTGTCCTAAAATAGCTAAAATCTGCCAAGAACTAAAATTGGGAAAAGGTTAAGTTTTTATTTGGTCAAGTAGTCTAATCACCCCCCCTCTATACATACTTTCGATCCCACACTAGGGTCGCGGCGCTTCCTGATCTTGGCCTCCCGGCCCTCGACGGCTGCCTCGCGAGCCTTCACGCCTTCTTCCTGCTCTTGGCGAAGGCGGACCTCTTCGCGAGCTGATCCCGCAGGCCTTGCAGCTCGTCCTCCAGCGCCTTGCAGCGACCGCGGACGTCGACCACCTCCCCCAAGGCTGCATCACGGTGCAGCCTTCGCCTCCAGGACGGCCTTCTTCTCCTCGTCGCATGCCATCGAGGCCTGGACCAGCGCCGCCCGAATCGAGGCGTCGGAGCGAACCCATCCAGAAGCCAGCTCCAAACGCCCGGCCACCAAGCGGGGGTCGGTGCCAAGAAGATCCTGCCGCAGTTGGTCCAGCTCAGCAACAGCACGATCCAGAACGGCAGAAGGAGTCGGAGAGACAGCGGCCGGTGGAGTAGGAAGAGAAGGCGGCAGCGCAGCCACAACAGCCTGAGGCGGAGTCTGCCGCGCCCCGACAGCTGTAGTGGCGGCGGCAGGCAAGAGCACCTCGGGAGCCACTTGGGCCGTGGGGGCTGAGCTCGCCCCAGCCGGCTCAGCCAAACCTCGCGAGGATGACCGGGCAGGAGAAGCCTGTGCGTCGCGGTCACCCTCCTTCGCGGGCAGAAGCGCCGCCACAGATGGAACCTTGGGAGCCCCCTTCGGCTTCTTTGCTGTGGGCGCCAACCTATCCAAAGATGCGGACGTCAAGCCTCAGAAGCAGAGCAAGAGATAAAGACAAGAATCGAATGCTTATGGGTAGTCGCCAGTGAGCTCAAGCGGCCTCCGGCCAAATTTGAAGCCTGAAAGCTGGCTGGAAGGGTCAACCTCGGGAAGCTTGGAGGTGGAAGGTGTGTCTGCGGTTCGCCCCGGGGCCGGGGGAGACCCGCGGGAGATCAGCCCAGTCCTGTCCTTCTTCGGGATCAGGGGCGAGCTCCCGCCGTCCTGCTCGTCGTCGTCTTCGTCGTCATCCTCGTCGTCATCGTTTGGAGAGAGGCGGAGAACGCGGGACCTGCGCCGGGGGAGGGGAGCCCTCGACTCTCCGTCAGTCGCCTCGGAGTCAGGCCCTTTTCCTCGCTCCCCTCCTTCTTCCTCTTTGCTGGAGTCGCCGGAGGGCACGTCCACCGGTTCCTCGGGAGCTTCCAGGGGCACTGGCCCATCCCCGTTGAAGACGGACATGCACTTCACCACCCGCTCCCAGTCATTGCGGAGGAACAAGGGCGTAGGAGCGCCCTCCAGCCTCGCCACATTGCCCCCGACCAGAGATTGGAGAACCGCAGCCAGGTCTCCATCGGCCAAGGCCGTGGGGCTCGGACGGGGCCTCCAGATTGGAAGCGAGTACTGCCGAAGCGGAGCCAGACGGTGCTCTAGGAACTCCCTCAGCAGCGATGCGCTGGTCAGCTTTGCCGCTGCCATGTCGGTCGGCCTCAGATCCACGTCCATCTTCTCCAACACCATCTTCGCGCGGGGATCCACGAGCTCCGCTCGACCCCAGTTGCTGGAGCTCGTGGGCTGCTCCGTGGGCAGGATCAGCCGAGGGTGGATGCGCCCAGCATCCACCAAGATCCACTTGCTCCTGAAGCCCTCAATCCTCTTCCCAGAGTTCGAGATGGCAATGGCGCCGCCGTACGCGACGAAGCTCGCGCACGCGGAAGCAGTGCCACGAGAGGTCCAGAGGTAGAAGTAGTGGCGCAGCAAGGCCACTGAGGGATGCACCCCAACATGTGCTTCGCAATAATAAGCAAAGATTGCCAGGAGAAGGATGGAGTTGGGATGGAGATGCAGAGCCTGTAGCTTGTAATGGCGGAGGACAGAGAAGAAGAACTCGGAGAAGGGAGGCACTAGGCCAGCAATAATGGCACTTATGAAGAGCGGATAGAAGGTGCTCCTTTGACCCTCAGGGGTGGCGGAGCCGGCCTTGAACACCTTCGCCCCGTCGATGCCCCACGCCGTCGCCATCCGGCGCAATCGGGCAAGGCCCGCCTCCGACACGTTCGGCGAGTCCAGGGCAGACGAGTACCAAGCTGCGGCCGGGGGCTGACGAGGCGCCATGGCTCCCTAGGTCGCGCGGTCAGAGCAGATCTGGAAATCTCGGAGGAAGGAAGGAGAGGCACAAGAAAGGGGATCTGAGCAGCAACCGGAGAAAGCAAGAAGCAGGGCCTAAGCGGATGCCACTCCTTTATCAACTCGCGCGGTTGCTAAGGCGCCCACGTCCAGTCAACCGCCATGCGGCGCCCAAGGCCGCAGGCTGTTAGGGCCCGCGGCGCTTCGCTCTTGCCCTTCCGCCTACCTGCACAGCCAAGTCCGGGCGCGCCTTGGGCCCGGGGGCTACTATCGGCGTTCTGGGAATGGGGGTCCCCAGACTTGCCTGCCTGCGGCCTGCGGCGTGGCTCAAAGGGGGGCCTAGCACGGCCCGTCTTCACCAACACAAACCCAAGACCCTCGCGAGGGGCCAAGCCTCGCGGGGCGGACGACGCGGAGCTTCCTCAGGCACGGCCTCATCAGGCTGGCTCACGAGGGGGCGGAGAGATCAAGGCGGGGTACCTCACGAGGTGCCCGTGACGCAAGCCATGACGATTCAGGGTGCCAGGCGGGTGCCAGCCCGCGTAGCGTCCTCCTTCCCTCTTTGGTGCAAAGGGGGCAAGCGCAGCTGCGGAGTACCGAGGCATCAGGCAAAGGTTGCCATTTCGGTGCAATGAGACCAAGACCAGGAGGACTATGAGACGGAGGTCACCGTGGAGCCCAAGACAGCGTCATCACCAGAGCTTTGCACAGGCGAAGACTACTTTTGTCAGGATAGCTGATACTTGCTATCCCCCTTCAAATTAGCCCGCCATTGTTGGCTCCCTTCCCGCTCAATATTTGGGGAGAGGACCAGGGCCTCTATAAATAGTACTAGCCACCCTCAGGGTAGGGAGGATCGAGAATCAGCCAACCCAAAAACAAGCTGGGGTCGAAATCAGGGTCGGTCAGTTGGAGGAAAGCAGAGAGAGAAAAAGGTGACTGAACTCCTCCGAGCAGTTCATCGCCCCAGCCAAGAACAGACCCTCGCGAGGCTGTTCTTCCTTGTATTGTTCATCATCATCAGCCCAAGAGGCAATCCACCACACCACACACTGGAGTAGGGTATTACACCACAACGGTGGCCCGAACCAGTATAAACCCTGTGTCTCTTGTGTTGTTCTTTCCTTAGTTTAGATCCTCGCATGGCGGAGGGGTGCAGGTAGGTAGGGGGCGAAATCTCCGCGCGCACCCCAGTGTTCGAAGCTCAAGGGTCTGCCGGAACCCGAAATCCGACAACGGTGTTTTCTCAATAACCGTTTGCAATAGGAAAACCCAATTTGCAAGCTAATTGGCCAATTAGCGGGCTAACTGCCCTATTATTAATAATCCATTTACTAATCTAATTGACATTCATATTAAGCACATAATATATTCCATTTCCATACTAAGGTAGCAGGATTTCATAATTGAAATACATCGGAGTATAACATGATATAGCTTCAGCACTCAGCTAGCCCATTACACAACTGCACCAGCAGCAAGTTTCACATGCAACAACTAAAACCTTTTGAAATTAGCATCATATACGGTACATAGAGAGATGCATCTCATCTGGAAAACTGTTGAGGCGGAAGGCGAATATTGAGCCTTCATTCATGTTGAAGGTCTTTGCAACTTTAGGCCAGTGCTTGTGGATGATTGACCGTCCATCCTTCGACCTCTTCAGGAACACTTCAATATTGAACCGTGGGTGTTGTATAAAAACTTTCCTCGCCTCCTGACCACAGAGGTGGTTTGAGAGGTAATCATCAGTGAAGCCTGGAAACAAGGATGTGCATAAATATCTTCTCTATATTGGAAATGGGGCAAAGGAATAAAAAAACAAGGTATAATAGTTAGTACCATCTTGCAAACCTCAGTGCTTCCCATTGTTTCCCTGCAACAGATGTAAGGTAGTTAGCCATCAGGTTAGGTAAGGGTTCGCATGCTATCAGTAAAATATGTTGATGATAAATAAGCACATTGCAGATTCATTGGATTAATTCAAGCCACATAGAAAACCCATTTATCCAAACCAAGCATGCTTAAGAACTAGGAAATATAGCACTTTTATATGTTTCTCATGTATTAAGTGCAGCCAAATTCGATTTATTCCTCACATGGTATACAATAACAGAATGCAGCCATAACAATTGAACATCGGGTTGCAGAATTGAACCAAGCAGTTAACTAAACACCAAAACAAATGAACCAAACGTTAACTGAGCACCATATTGCACAATATAACATACTCCTAATAGAAGATCAGACAGTTAACCAAACCAAGCATGCTTAACAACTTGGAAATATAGCAATTGTATTTGTTTCTCATGTATTTAGTACAGCCAAATTCGATTTATTCCTCACATGGTATACAATAACAGAATGCAGCCACAACAATTGAACATCGCATTGCAGAATTGAACCAAGCAGTTAACTAAACACCACAACAAATGAACCAAACATTAATTGAGCACTACATTGCACAATATAACATACTCGTAATACAAGATCAGACACTTAACCAAACCAAGCATGCTTAACAACTTGGAAATATTGCACCCTGAAGAGTTGAACACCACATTTGCAGAACTGAACCAAGCAGTTAACAGAACACCACATTGCACGACATATAGAACATATACACTATAGCAGAAGATTGCATGGTAAAAGTAGATATCACAATTCACTAGAATTTGTTAACGAAAGGCAGTAGCTAGCAAACTGAACATGCACTAGTACGCGTCGGTCCTATACAAACGGTTTTTAACCCTTCCGCGACGGCATTTGGAACCATCACCAAGTGAGTGTGGGCGATAGGGGGGTCCTTCCCACACGACCCAGAAACCATCGGGGATATGCCCTCTTGGCACACACGCTCGGAAAAATGAGGTCGTGTGCGACCGGCCAGCGCTCAAATACGGAAATACATATAGTAGAGCTAAAATACAATTATATGGCGAAATTGTTTCCGGTCGCAAGTACATCCCACACAGTTAGTCCCCGCTAAACGTTTCTGTTAGTATGTACATCCCACACAGTCGCTCCAAGGAAAATGTTTCCGTTCACAAGTACATCACACACAATTTTCCCGTTAAATCGCTTGCGTTATTGAATGTATCACACCAGGTTTGTAGAAGAAACTGTGTGGCAAAGGCTGTCCATCACACACAGTTTTTATGTGGTGAAATTTTGCGCAAGGTGGCCTAACGCAAATAGTTTTCAAGATAAAGTCGTGTGTGATTGTTCATTGATCCAACACGGTTTATTCCTAGAAACTGTGTGTGTTGCCTGAGGTCATCGCCCACGGTATTTTTTCAACAACCGTTTGCAATAGCAAAACCCAATTAGCAGGCTAATTCACCATTAGCGGGCTAATTTCCCTATTATTAATAATCCATTTATTAATCTAATTGACATTCATATTTAGCACATAATATATTTCATTTCCATATTAAGGAAGCATAATTTCATAATTGAAATACATCAGAGTATAACATGATATAGCTTCAGCACTTAGCTACCCCATTACACAACTGCACTAGCACCAAATTTCACATGCAACATGTAGAACCTTTCGAAATTAGCATCATAGACGGTATATAGACAGATGCATCTCATCTAGAAAACTGCTGAAGCGGAAGGCAAATATTGAGCCTTCATTCATGTTAAAGGTCTTTGCAACTTTAGGCCAGTGTCTATGGATGATTGACCGTCCGTCCATTGTCCTCTTCAGGAACACTTCAATATTGAACCGTGGGTGTTGTATGAAAACTTTCCTCGCCTCCTGACCATAGAGGTGGGTTGAGAGGTAATCCTCGGTGAACTGCTTTGGAAAGCCCTGAAAACAAGGATGTGCATAAATATCTTCTCTATATTGGAAATGGGGCAAGGGAATAAAAAAAGGTAATGTATAATAGTTAGTACCATCTTGTAGTGAACTGATGTCTTCTTCATTGTGCAGACAAAGATCTTGTTGTTTTTTGTCGCTAATTTCTTTATCCTAACAATCTTTCTGAGTTTCTTGATTTGATTGATATTCATGGACAACTCATTCTCCCATATGCAAAAAGGGTCGAACAGTGGGTCAAAACCTCTGACAACAGGACCTACATGTGCAAGACCAAATTGTTAAAAACCAAAATATTAGAATGGTTCCTGCAATTGCACAATAATGTGCAATTAGAAAACGGACCATGCACGTGGTAACCTAGATTGTAAACGTTAGTGCTTCCCATTGTTTCCCTACAACACATATAAGGTAGTGTTCGCACACGAACACGTCACCGTGTACCTCCAACGCCGAGGGTGATGCACCGCAGCTCATGTCGAAGGAGACCCGTCCGGAAGCGCGGTGCGTAAGCAATCCGGCGGGCGCTTTTGATGACCCGAAACCCCATGCGCCCGGGAGGGACCCCATCAGGGCGCGTGGCAGCTATGGGCTGCCCTAAGTCGACCTGATCGCCCTTAGGGCCTCGAGGTTCGCCGTCGTGCAACAAGAAGAACAGACTGTCTGATTTCGGGTTCCGGCAGACCCTTGAGGTTCAAACACTAGGGTGCGCGCAGAGATTTCGCCTCCTACCTACCTGCACCCCTCCGCCTCGCTAAGATCAAAGCTAAGGAAAGAACAACACAAGAGACACAGGGTTTATACTGGTTCGGGCCACCGTTGTGGTGTAATACCCTACTCCAGTGTGTGGTGTGGTGGATTGCCTCTTGGGCTGATGATGATGGGCGATACAAGGAAGAACAGCCTCGCGAGGGTCTGTTCTTGGCTGGGGCGATGAACTGCTGGGAGGAGTTCAGTCACCCTTCTCTCTCTCTCTCTTCTCGATTGTTGATGCCTGATCTCTTCTCTACCAGATGCCCCCCTACCCTAGGGGTGGCTAGTCCTATTTATAGAGGCCCTGGTCCTCTTCCCAAATATCGAGCGGGAAGGGAGCCAACAATGGCGGGCTAATTTGAAGGGGGACAGCTAGTACCAGCTATCCTGACAAAAGTAGTCTTCGCCTGCACAAAGCTCTGGTGGTGACGCCGTCTCGGGCTCCACAATGACCTCCGTCTTGCAGTCCTCCTGGTCTTGGTCTTGTTGCACCGAAATGGCAACCTTTGCCTGACGCCTCGGTACTCTGCGGCTGCGCTTGCTCCCTTTGCACCAAAGAGGAAAGGAGGACACTGCGCGGGCTGGCACCCACCTGGCTCCCTTGGTCGTCATGGCTTGCGTCACGGGCACCTCGTGAGGTACCCGGCCTTGATCTCTCCGCCTCCTTGCCAGCCAGCCTGGTGAGGCCGTGCCTGAGGAAGCTTTGCGTCATCCGCCCCACAAGGCTTGGCCCCTCGCGAGGGTCTTGGATCTGTGTTGATGAAGGTGGGCCGTGCTAGGCCCCCTTTTAAGCCACGCCGCAGGTCGCAGGCAGGCAAGTCTGGGGACCCCCGTTCCCAGAACGCCGACAGTAGCCCCCGGGCCCAAGGCGCGCCCGGACTTGGCCGTGCAGGGAGGCGGAAGGGCAAGAGCGAAGCGCCGCGGGCCCTAATAGCCTACGGCCTTGGGCGCCGCGTGGCGGTTGATTGGACGTGAGCGCCTTAGCAACCGCGCGAGTTGATAAAGGAGCGGCATCCGCCTAGGCTTTGCTTTTTGCTTTCTCCGGTTGCTGCTCAGATCCCCTTTCTTGCGCCTCTCCTTCCTTCCTCCAAAATTTCCAGATCTACTCCGACCGCGTGACCTAGGAAGCCATGGCGCCTCGTCAGCCCCCGGCCGTAGCTTGGTACTCGTCTGCCCTGGACTCGCCGAACGTGTCGGAGGCGAGCCTCGCCCGGTTGCGCCGGATGGCGGCGGCGCGGGGCATTGACGGGGCGAAGGCGTTCAAGGCCGGCTCCGCCACCCCTGAGGGTCAAGGGAGCACCTTCTATCCGTTCTTCGTGAGTGCCATTGCTGCTGGCCTAGTGCCTCCCTTCTCCGAGTTCTTCTTCTCTGTCCTCTGCCATTATAAGCTACAGGATCTGCATCTCCACCCCAACTCCGTCCTTCTCCTGGCAATCTTCGCCTATTACTGCGAGGCTCACGTAGGGGTGCAGCCCCCAGTGGCCTTCCTGCGCCACTACTTCTACCTCCGGACCTCTCGCGGTCCTGCTTCCGCGTGCGCGAGGTTCATCGCATACGGTGGCGCCATTGCCATTTTGAACCCCGGGAAAAGGATTGAGGGCTTCAGGAGCAAGTGGGTCTTGGCGGATGCTGGGCGCATCCACCCTCGGCTGATCTTGTCCACGGAGCAGCCCACGAGCTCCAACGATTGGGGTCGAGCGGAGCTTGCGGACCCCCGTGCGAAGCTGGTGTTGGAGAAGATGGACGCGGATCTGAGGCCAGCCAACATGGCGGTGGCGAAGCTGACCGGCGCGTCGCTGCTGAGGGAGTTCCTGGAGCACCAGCTGGCTCCGCTTCGGCAGTACTCACTTCCGATGTGGAGGCCCCATCCGAGCCCGCGGCCTTGGCCGACGGAGATCTGGCTGCGGTCCTCCAATCTCTGGTCGGGGGCGATGTGGCGAGGTTGGAGGGTGCTCCTACGCCCTTGTTCCTCCATGATGACTGGGAGCAGGTAGTGGAGTCCACGCCCGTCTTCAACGGGGAGGGCCCGTGCCCATGGAAACTCCCGGGGAATCGGTGGACGTGTCCTCCGACGACTCCAGTGAAGAGGAGGAAGGAGAGGAGCGGGAAAAAGGGCCTGACTCCGAGGCGACTGACGGAGAGTCGAGGGCTCCCCTCCCCCGGTGCAGGTCCCGCGTTCTCCGCCTCTCTCCGAGCGATGACGATGAGGATGACGACGAGCAGGACGGCGGGAGCTTGCCCCCGATCCCGAAGAAGGACAGGACCGGGCTGATCTCCTGCGGGTCAGCCCCGACCGCAGACGCACCTTCCGCTTCCAAGCTTCCCGAGGTTGACCCTTCCAGCTGGCTTTCAGGCTTCAAATTTGGTCGGAGGCCGCTTGAACTCACTGGCGACGACCCGTAAGCGTTTGATTCTCGTCTTTATTTCTTGTTTTGCTTTCTGAGGCTTGATATCCGCATCTCTTGGATAGGCTGGCGCCCACAGCAAAGAAACCGAAGGGAGCTCCTGAGGTTCCATCTGTGGTAGCGCCTCTGCCCGCGAAGGAGGGTGACCGCGATGCACGGGCTTCTCCTGCCCGGTCGTCCTCGCGAGGCCTGGCTGAGTCGGCTGGGGCGAGCTCAGCCCCCATGGCCCAAGTGACTCCCGAGGTGCCTTTGCCTGCCGCCACCACTACAGCCGTTTGGGCGCAGCAGACTCCGCCTCAGGATGCTGTGGTCGCGCGGCCGCCTTCTCCTCCTACTCCACCGGCTGCTGTCTCTCCGACTCCTCCTGCCGTTCTGGATCGTGCTGCTGCTGAGCTGGAATGACTGCGGCAGGATCTTCTTGGCGCCGACCCTCGCATGGTGGCCGGGCGCTTGGAGCTGGCTTCAGGATGGGTTCGCTCCGACGCTTTGATTCGGGCGGCACTGGTCCAGGCCTCGACGGCTTGCGATGAGGAGAAGCAGGCCATCCTTGAGGCGAAGGCTGCTCGTGACGCAGCCCTGGGGGAGGTGGTCGACGTCTGTGGTCGCTGCAAGGCGCTGGAGGACGAGCTGCAAGGCCTGCGGGACCAGCTCGTGAAAGAGGTCCGCCTTCGCCAAGAGCAGGAAGAAGGCGTGAAGGCTCGCGAGGCGGCCGTCAAGGAGAGGGAGGTCAAGCTCAGGAAGCGCCGCGACCGCCTAGGCACGCTGGAGCAGGAGTTGAGGCGAGGAAGGCCGAGCTGGACTACAAGGCCCTGGTTCTTGCCGAGGACCGCGTGGCCTTCACGGAGATGGAGGTGAAGGCTCGCTCCTCGCTGAGGATGCTTTACGACAGTGGCCTGGAGAGCCCGCTTGCTGGCGCCGAGGACGGCCCCGCCAAGCTGCTTCCCTTCCTGGTTCGTGCTCTTGAAGATGTCGCCCTTGGCCTTGGCCCCACGGCCGAGGCCGAGGCGCGTGTCCTGTCTTCTGCAGCACTGACACGGGTCCTCACCCACATCTACCTTCGCGATCCCGGCGTCGACCTTGACAGCCTGCTGGAGCCAGTAGGCGGCGAGCGTGCCGCTGCCGCTGCTGAGGCCGTGAAGGGTCGCGCGGAGGCTCTGCTGGCGAAGTTCCGGGCCTTCAGCACCAAGCCGAAGCAAGGCGCTGCCGACCCCACTGCTCCATGAGGCGAACCCACTCTGCGCTGCTCCACCGCCGACAAGTGACTCTGTTGTGTCTCATGTCCTGCCTTTAATTCCTGCACATGTATCATGCCTCGGGAAGGCGTTTAAACTTGCGTTTGGCATTGAGATAATAGTGTGGACTGTAATATTTGCTTTTGAATTCCTTGAAATTTGTGCTTTTCCTTCCTACTTGCTTATGTTCTACGCCAGCAGAGCCTGGCCTCGCGCGTGCCTCACCCAGCGTTAGTCCCGACCGGAAACCAGGACGGGGCCAAGGAGTGAGGGGCTACGTGACAAGTTAGGTTCCTGAGTCGCGATGCTCAGGAGTCCCCCTTGGCGCATGAACAGCAAGTAGGGAGGTGTGATGTGGGTGGATCTACCGTTCTACGTCTGCAGAGCCCAGCCGTGCGCATACCTCAACCGTCGTTAGCCTTTCGGAACTAAGGAGTGAGGGGCTACGTGACCAGTTAGGCTCCTGATTCGCGATGCTCAGGAGTCCCCCTTGATGCTCAAATGGCCTTCGTACCTTGGCTCCGCTCGGGGAGAGACGCGCGACGAACCAGGCCCGGGGGGGCCTGGCTGGGCGGCGTGCGTCTGGGCGTGACCCAGGCGCAGCCCCCGTGCCCAGCCCCCTCGTGCGACACTCCCGAGGGGAGGCGTTACGATGAGGCTAGACACTGAGCTCTGGGCTCCCTGAGGTTGATGCGGCCCGGGGGCCACCCTCAGTTGTTTATCACCAGCGCGGAGCATAGTGCTACCGTATGTGTACGGGCATAGCCGCTCCTCGGCAGTGTCGTCAGCCAGCGCGGAGCATGGTGCTTCCACTGGTACGTGGGAGGGGGCCCCCCTCCGGGAGGAGCCCCCAGGGCGTGTACAACCCCGCCCTGACACGTGGCTGGCACGGTAGGGCCTGGCGAGGTGTATCTGGGCACCCGTGAGCCAGCGCGGGACTCACGGGGCCCTACCTCTAGGCGGGTTGCGCCTGGCACTGGGCCTTATCTTGTGATGTGTCCCTGCAAATTTGGTTAGATGTCGGCACTCTATGTCCTCGGGTCCCGGCCCTCGAGCTGGTCTCAGCCGTCGCTGGTATGCCAGGTCGCAATGCCGTGGACAAGGCCAGAGGGTGAGGGCTGGAGAGCCAGTAAGAGCCCTAAGTCGCGATGCTCAGGTACCCCCCCCCTTTAACGTGCAAGTGGTCGGCATGGAGAAGAAGAGGTGCCGTGGACCGGCATCAAATAATCAAGCATGGTGGGTCTTAACCGGAAATAAACGCAAATGGGGTACATGCCGCTGGGTCTGGCCCAAGCGAATTGGGGATCATGCAGCCCGAGGGGCGCCCCCAACAAGGTAAGCTAACAACATGAAACCAAAGGGAATACACGCCGCAGGGACGGACCCACGCGGCCTGGGAATAATGCAGCCCTGGGGGGCGCTCCCAGCTGGAAGTGAAACTTGAAAGATGTCACCTGATGACGTTGAGGACGAAGGGGTGTTGGTGTAGCAAACTCGGTGCGCTGCAGAAGCCGATCCTCACGAGCCCCTAGGCCCAAGGGCCTCGGGAGGCTCCGAAGGCGCTGGCACCTCCTCGTGGACCATCTCCATCTCCGCCAGGGCTGCGAAACGCCTGGCCTCTTGTGCCTCCGTGATGCCCCTCATGAGGCGCTGGTACATGGCAGACGCGTTCGGCAAGCCGTAAGGCATGCGAACGTAGCTGTGCGGTGGACCTCCGCAGCGCCCCACTCGCGAGGGCCAGAGGCGCTCCAGAGAGGCGACTCAGTTGAGCCCTGGTATGTCGATGCAGACGCGCAGCCCACCATCCTCGCCTGGATGGGGAGCCACTGCTGGTAGGCGGCGGCCGCCTTTCATGACTCTCGACTCCTATAGCTCCTGAATGGCCTTGCTGATGAACTCCTGAGGGTCTGGCTCTCATTGTCTTGCTCCTTCTTGAGGGAAACGTGCTTCGAAACACGCCTCCAAGTGGTGCCCAAGCTCCTCCATCGTGACCCCAGCTTGGTCGGTGGCCCTCCAGGGGAGAGCCCCCGAGCACTGCCTGAGGAGGGCGTCGGGCGCGCTTTCCTATGCAATGAAAGGAGGTTCCCCCTGGGCAGGCGCGGGCCCAGAGGGGCTTGCCTCCCGAGGTGCTGGGCCGGACAATGTCTTCTTCTTCTTGGGGGCGGTCTCGGGAAGCCTCCTGCTTCCGTGATCCGGGTCTTCCAGTGACGCGGCCTGAAAGGCTTGTTCCAGGGAACACACCCCGTCCTTCTCTTCACAGGGCACCGTGATGACTCCGCCACTTCCTGGCATCTTGAGGACGTTGTAGCCGTGGTGAGTTACGGCCATAAACTTGGCCAGCGCTGGGTACCCAAGGATGGCGTTGTACGGCAAGCGAATGTGAGCGACGTCGAAGTCGATGAGCTCGGTGCGGTAGTTGTCGCGTGCCCCGAAGGTGACAGGGAGGCGGACCTGCCCAATCGGGACCGTGGAGCCGCCGGTGATTCCGGAGAAAGGCTTGGTTGGCTGAAGTTGGCTGTAGGGCACTTGGAGATTGTTGAATGTCTCCACGGACAGGATGTTGAGCCCTGCCCCACCATCGATGAGGGTCCTGGTGACCACCACGTTGCTGATGATTGGGGAACAAAGCATCGGGAGGACTCCGGCTGTAGCCGCACACTTGAGCTGATCTGCTAAGCTGAACGTGATGGCGCACGCCGACCACCTGAGAGGGCGGGTGGCTTCGAGCTTGGGGAGGACTGCATTCACTTCATGGGCGAACTTCTTGAAGATGCGTTGAGAGGCCGGGGCTTGAGCCCCGCCCAGGATGCAGGCGATCGCACGCGGCTCCCGGAAGCCCCCAGCCCCCTTGTCCTGGTGGCGGTCCTCGTTTCTCCTTGGCTGCGGCGGCAGCGGAGGGAGGCCTGCATTGCCTTGCGGGCGATCCTCGCGAGGCTGATCCCTCCAGTCTCCCTCGCGAGGCGGGTCTTGCCAGCGATCCTCGCGAGGTTGATCGCGCCACCCTTGGCGCGGGCCACGGTCTTCCCAGCGTCCTGCGTTCCTTCCTCCTCCTCGACCGTAGCCCCGGTCACCGCGGTCGGGGCGACGGCCGATCCTTCCTTCTCACACGGCTCGGAGCTCTTGACATTTGTTGGTGTTGTGGGTGTGAAGGTCGTGGTACACACAGTACCGGCTGCCCTTGGAAGGTTCGGGCTGATATCTGCCCCGCTTGGTGTCTGGTTCTGCCGCGAGCACGGCAGCCCCGTTGCACTTCACATCCTTGGCCTTGGGCTTCTTCTCTTCTGGGTCTGCGGCAGGCAGCTCGAGGAGGGAGAGACGCCCTTCCTCAGCCCTAGCGCACTTGGTTGCCAAGTTGAACAGCTCCAAGGAAGTGCACAGGTCTTCATGCATCGCCAGCTCCTTCATCTTGACATCGCGCACGCCGTCGGAGAAGGCTGAGATGATGGCCTCCTCAGTCACCTTGGGAATCTTGAGGCATGCGTTGTTGAAGCGCTGGATGTACTTCTGCAGGGTCTCCCCGGGTTGTTGCTTGATGCGGCGCATGTCGCTCAGGGCGGGTGGCCAGTCGCGAGTACCTTGGAAGTTGGCGATGAAGCGGGTGCGCATCTCGTCCCAGGAGGAGATCGTGCCTGGAGCCAGGTTCAGGAGCCAGGTGCGGGCCCCGTCCTTGAGCGCCATGGGAAACCAGTTCGCCATGACCTTCTCGTCTCCGTTGACAGCTTCGATGCCCAGCTCGTAGAGCTGGAGGAACTCCGCAGGGTCAGCCGTGCTGTCGTAACAAGGAGGCGGGTCTGGCTTAAACTTGCCGGGCCACGCGACGCTGCGTAGCTCGGTGGTGAAGGCACGGCAGCCTGCTGTGGCCACGGGAGGCCTTGGGTGATGGAGAGCTTGGTCTTGCATGTCCCCACGCGCTGCAGCTGGGAGCAGCGCGGGGTCTTGACATGCGGGAGCACGAGTATGGTCACGACGTGCTGGAGCAGGGAGTGCCCGGGCAGCTTCTTGCGGGCGAGGGACTTCTTGGCAGCTCTGCTCTTGCCGCGCTGGCACCTGACGGAGCGGGTTCCACCCAGGGGCCACACGCCTTGGAGCCATGGCGCCTTCTTGAGGAGGAGGCGGCCGGGGCGCCGCCAGGGCCTCGTCGCCCACGCGGGGCGGGCTGCGGTGCAGCGGAACGGACGGCGCAGGAGAGCCCCCTGCGGCGCGGACGAGCTCGGCGACGCGGTCGAGCCATTCTTTGTAGACGTCATCGACGGGACGGTAGCGCAGGAGCTCGTTTGCCGCGATGAGCGCTGCTCGAGCCTCCATGGGCGCGCGGAGCGCGCGGGACGAAGAACCAGCTGGGGTGAGCGAGGGAGTAGCGGTGCGGCCGTCTTGCCGCACGGACGGATGCTGAGACGATGCTTGCTGCTCGTCCCCCGCCGGGCCGGTGGCGGTGTTGACGGCAGGTGACGGGGAACGGCGAGGACGCCCGCCGACAGGAGCCGTCTGGGCGACGCGGGAAGCGAGAGCGGCCGGGCGCTTGGCGCGGGCCCGACGAGCGTCAGACATGGGCGCGATGGTCGGAGGAGAACGGGGTGGTGGAAGACGAATTCCGGCGCACCCCTACCTGGCGCGCCAAATGTCGGATTTCGGGTTCCGGCAGACCCTTGAGGTTCAAACACTGGGGTGCGCGGAGAGATTTCACCTCCTACCTACCTGCACCCCTCCGCCTCGCTAAGATCTAAGCTATGGAAAGAACAACACAAGAGACACAGGGTTTATACTGGTTCGGGCAACCGTTGTGGTGTAATACCCTACTCCAGTGTGTGGTGTGGTGGATTGCCTCTTGGGCTGATGATGATGGGCGATACAAGGAAGAACAGCCTCGCAAGGGTCTTTTCTTGGCTGGGGCGATGAACTGCTGGGAGGAGTTCAGTCACCCTTCTCTCTCTCTCTCTTCTCGATTGTTGATGCCCGATCTCTTCTCTACCAGATGCCCCCTACCCTGGGGGTGGCTAGTCCTATTTATAGAGGCCCTAGTCCTCTTCCCAAATATCGAGCGGGAAGGGAGCCAACAATGGCGGGCTAATTTGAAGGGGGACAGCTAGTACCAGCTATCCTGACAAAAGTAGTCTTCGCCTGCACAAAGCTCTGGTGGTGACGCCGTCTCGGGCTCCACAATGACCTCCGTCTTGCAGTCCTCCTGGTCTTGGTCTTGTTGCACCGAAATGGCAACCTTTGCCTGACGCCTCGGTACTCCGCGGCTGCACTTGCTCCCTTTGCACCAAAGAGGAAAGGAGGACACTGCGCGGGCAGGCACCCGCCTGGCGCCCTTGGTCGTCATGGCTTGCGTCACGGGCACCTCGTGAGGTACCCCGCCTTGATCTCTCCGCCTCCTTGCGAGCCAGCCTGGTGAGGCCGTGCCTGAGGAAGCTCCGCGTCGTCCGCCCCGCGAGGCTTGACCCCTCGCGAGGGTCTTGGGTCTGTGTTGATGAAGGTGGGCCGTGCTGGGCCCCCTTTTGAACCACGCCGCAGGTCGCAGGCAGGCAAGTCTGGGGACCCCCGTTCCCAGAACACCGACACAGACGAAGAACGAGGAAGAAGAAGAACTAGGGTTAAGGAGAAAAGATAAAAAAATAAAAAGTGGTAGATGATTTGATCGATTGTGTGTTGTTTAATCGGCCATCACCCCTTATAGATATATAAGAGGCGGCTGGACTTTCCGTGCAAGGAAAAGGCTTGGATTCACGTCCAAAACCTAGTTAAATTCGGATTGGTTTTGTCCGAACTTTCCAAAACTGTTTGGTTCAAACTGGCTGCACCTTGCGGATCTTTTTCGTGGTGGTAAACAACCTCGGATGGAAACGAGTCCAAAAGCAATCTTAATCGTTTCGACGAGACGAACAATTTTCATGTTGAACGTTTTTTGATATGAGGCCATCTTATGGGCCAAAACGGTCACGCGCCCATCAGACGTAGATCTGGTGGGGCGCGCCACATCACGCTTCATGACAGGGCTGCACTCCGATAGCTCTAACTTTTGCATACGAACTCGGATCGGGACGATTTTTGTATCAAAATCGATCGTTTCGACGAGACAAAGACAATCCGTGTAGATCATTTTTCCATACGAGGCAGTCTTGGTTGCGTAGTCAGCCAAATAGTGTTCTGAATACAAAATCTCGGTATTTCGAACACAACTTCGACCTTCGAGATGAGATCGGATAGCGATGGCCCAAACATCAAAGTTTTGCCTTTTGATGATACGGAACTTTCTTAGTTTGAGCACTTATCCATTTGAAGCTATCTTAATTAAGTTCTTGATCGTGCCAAAATCTGGTGTCAACACATGCCCCCCTGTTTTTTTGGCAAACTTGTGTGCCGAAAAATAACTTGCACGATGCTTTTTTCTAACGACGATGTCAACACTCCATCGGCCATTTATATTTCTGAGGGTGATAATTATTTATCGGCCATGTTTATGCTAAGGTCGATAGTTATTTATCGGCCATGTCTTTGCTTAGTACAATAGTCATATATAGGTCGTTGCTTATTTGAACCTCTTGATGCAACTTGGGTGAAAACTTCTCAATTTATATAATAATCCGATGATAAGGTTCCATAGATATGTATCTCAAATCCATCCTCCGAACCATATTATTCACCCTTTCGCTAGGATTTTGCAGATAATCAAGAATGAACTTCCTCCAATCCTTGCTTTTGCCTGCATAAAAGTTTCATTAGTGGCCGAGGTGGTGAGTTCCAATTTGTCCTTACCTATGTTGGCAAGAATAAGCATCGGCTATTGATAGATGTGCAATACATCATGATGTACATGGTAGCCGGATGCTTGCTGTGCCAACTCTTTCGAATTGTCATGTCTAGATATATGAACAATTTTAAAGCAACCCAAGGTAAATGTTGTATCTAAACATACCAAAAGATAAACTATAAGTGATTCGTCAAAACATTGATAACCCTTGGATATTTGTTGCACTACTAATAACGAATCACCGGAAGCCTCAATATGTATAACACCTATAGCAAGGCAAAGCTCCAATCCGAATGACAATGCATATTCGGCTTTGATCATTGTGCAAAAATATTTTAAGCGGCATGAGGCTTCACAAAATAGCACCATAAGGAGATATATAAAACAACACCAACACCTTGGCCATTGATACAAATTTAACCATCAATATATAATCTCCATGGTACTAGAGAGATCAAGATAAAATTAATATTATGCATGATGTCAATATGACGCTCAATAATAAAATCAACCATGATTTGGCCTTACGTAAATTCTGAAAACTAATAAGCCAAAGCACACCCAATCAAAACATAAGTTCACTTTGCAATTTTGGTGAATTGGTCTATGCATAATATCTTCAATGGCATCAATTTGAAAAATTCTTTTGCAAGCATTTGTCTCAATCTCTACTCAAACTAAGTATGATGATAGAATACCACATCGGCCATTGTTAGATATATTCTTAGGGCGATAGATAAATGTCAGCCATTACTATGAGGTCCATGTAGAATTCACCCACCAAAGTATGTATAGCCGAAATAAACAAATTAAATAGCAATAAAATATTTCGGCCCCTTTGTATTAACAACAAAGATGTAACTAACCAAATGTATAGTGATTTGGTAATACCCTGTCATGATATAGAAAATTATGTTGCATCCATGGATCAAAATAAATCCATGGAGGGTAATTAATCATACCTATGGATGAATTCCATGGCAAAGGCATCAATGGCATGATTGAAGAAAATGGATGATGTGCTAACCGAAGATTTTTATGTTGTGATGCACACCTTCGGCCTAATTGTTTGTTTCTTCCATTCTTCTCTTTCTTCACTTTTATTGTACTTGTTGCAGTAGAAGTATGCACATCCCTTTTATTATGATTGACCCTCTTGGGAACCCATGCCATGTTCTTCTGTCTCAACTCTTGTGCACTAAGATTTTGTAATTCCCTCTTTTGCCAATACGATAAACCGAGTGGGCATCTCGCCTGTGATTCTATTTTGACCTTGTGCACTCTCAACTTCTTTTCTTCAGATTTGGCACTTTGACTCTCAATAATTGGTTGCTTCGTATCATTGCCTTTAGTAGCCAATGTCAACACTTTAATTGGCTCTTTTTCATTTGAGATCAAATCTCAAGTTGCACTTGTTAGAAAATTAAGTGATTAAATGGTTAATATGTTAATTACCATAAGTTAAAGTGGGCCCAATAGTTAATTACGGGATTAACACTAATTAACGGTAATTAGCAATTTGCGCCTGTGATTGAGGGGCTAATTAAGATTATGGTCAGGTCCCACGTCATGTATAGCTCTATATATAAAGGAGGGCATCCCTGCACCTAATTGATGGTTGTATCGTTTAGGATAATAGTGCCCTCCGAAATTTACTCCAAATCCAATCGGGGGTGCGCTGGACGTTGACGTGAAGGCCTGACTTTGCTCCGACTACTTCCTCCACCGTGATGGCCTTTTGAAACGGAGGTATGAACACTACTATCAACTAATTTCCGCATCAAATCAAATAGTGTTCATGTGTATTAGATTAGATCTGATTAGCAATTGCATAATCCCAGCAATATAACTATCATTTGGTATCAGAGCCGGTTGGATCTAATCACATGAATCTATTTGAGAAAAAACTGGCAGTAGATCAATCTGTGTCATAGAACTTGCCTGAGAATTCACGTAAGGAGGCCTCGGCCGCGCACATCAGCAGTGGTGTCACAGCCGTCGTCCGCCTCAGGGTGATGCTGCTGTAGACGAGCACATCCGGCTGTGCTCATGCGCGCCGCCGTGTGCCTCAGGCCGTGTTGCCGCTGCCGCGCGCCTCATGGTGGCGCTCCCGCTACCGCCGCGCGCCTCACGGTGGCGCTCCCGCCGCCGCCGCGCGCCTCGCAGAGCTAACTCACTCTGCTTATCCGATCTGGTTTTCTCATGAACGGCGGCGGCGCAGTAGGAAGCTAACTCGATTAGGGATTTACCCGCATGCTCGTAACTGGCCAGTTCCAATGACTTTGGGCTAGTACGAGTTAGTGGGCCGTACAGCATTTTTTTTCCTTTTGTTCGGCTAACTACGTGATGGCAAGTAACATACAGCAGCATTTTATTAGTACGTGCAGATTTGACATTAACTCACTGTATGCAGTACACATATAAGTCTGCTAATTATCTACATACAGTTAATTCTTTGTGTAATCGGTAGAATTTTTTGGCATAATTGTGTTAAATTAAGATAGAACCAACATGAAATTTTGGTTTAACACTGCAATAATATTCGGGATACTTGCCATGATTAAGTTTAGTAATGCATGATTACATACTGACCAACGTTGTTTGTGATCATGAATATTACGGTTAATTCCCGATGATGTTATTATATGATTAGGTCCTTTTTTCGTTATTGCCCAACGGTATTGCGAATTAGGATTTTATTAAATTTGTCATGATGTTAATTAGACCAACGTAGGATTGATATCATGCAATGTTTTTTTAATATGGATATTTTCATAATTCGTAATTTTAATATCCATGTTATTTATGTTTTATTCAGCTTTGAACCCATCACTTATTTCTGGGCTCCTAAACTCAATTGAGCACCACAATGGGACTAACTTTCCTACATGGAAGGAGCAGATTTCCATTAACCTTGGGGTCATGGATCTTGACTACGCACTTAGGGAGAAGGCTCCAGTTCCCTTGTACTCTGATGATGAAAACCTTGCTGAGAGAACTAAGGTTTATGAGGCTAACAAGGAGAAGTGGGAGCGCTCCAATCGATTGTCCCTCATGATCATGAAAAGAACAATTACTCTTGGGATTAGGGGAGCTATCCCCAATTCCGAATGTGCTAAGACTTATCTGGCATCGGTGGAGGAACAGTTTAAAGTCTCCACAAAAGTCTATGCCAGTACACTGATCATGAAAATGCTCCCCACTAAGTATGATGGTGCAAGCGGTGTGAGAGAACATATCATGACTATGAACGATATGGACGCAAAATTAAAGGGCATGGACATGGAGATTTCTGAGGACTTCTTGGTTCATTTCATTATGACCTCCCTTCCTGTGGAGTTTGGTCCATTCAAGATCAACTATAACACACAAAAGGAGAAGTGGACCATGGGTGAGCTCACGGCTATGTGCGTTCAAGAAGAGGAGCGACTTAAGATTGAGAGAAAATATTACGCTCATCTTACTTCCATGAACTCAGGGAAGAGAAAGTTTAATGGTGAAAATAAGACTCAGAAAAAATTAGGTCCTTCACATAAGGCCGAGTCAAACAAGTCTGGGGCCAAAAGGTCAAAGCCTTCTGTTGCTAATGAGCCTTCTGCACCTAAGAAGCCTTATTGCAAGTTTTGCAAACATGACGGACATAAGCAGAAGGATTGCGATGGCTTTAAGGCATGGCTTGTAAAGAAGGGTATGGACACAATTTCCATGGTTGATGAATCCCTTTACACTAATTTTCCCCCTAATACTTGGTGGGTTGACTCAGGTGTCACCGTGCACATTTCTAACTCATTGCAGGGATTCCTTACCGTGAGGACGCTTCAAAGGGGGGAGCGAACTCTTAGAGTTGCAAATGGACAGGAGGCTAATGTTGAAGCTGTTGGGACTCTCCCGTTAGTGCTAAAAGATGGCTTCACCCTCCTTCTTAATAATGCTATTTATGTTCCTACCATGAGGAGGAACCTTATTTCTGTTTCTCTATTAGATGATGATGGTTTTGAGACTTATTTTGGGAACAAACGATGTGTTATTAAGTTTGGTCATGATGATATTGGTCATGGCGTTCGCCATGACAAACTCTATAGACTCCTTTTGAACGACTCCTCTGAATCTTTAAATGTTTGTGATGTAATAAATAAGCATGAGACTTCGTCGAAATTATGGCACTATCATTTAGGACATATTTCGAAGGGGAGAATGGAGCGTCTCATTAAAGAAGAGATACTTCACCCCTTATACTTCTCGGATTTAGATTACTGCATCAATTGTATTAAGGGAAAATTCATAAAACAAATTAAGAAAGGAGCAATTAATAGTAGTGGGGTTTTGGAATTAATCCACACTGACATTTGTGGTCCATTTCCTATTACTTCTGCTGATGGATACGACTCCTTTATTACTTTCACCGATGATTATTCTCGTTACGGATACATTTTTCCTATTCGCGAACGATCTGAAGCACTCAATAAATTTAAAATCTACAAAGCTGAAGTAGAAAATCAGCATAATTTGAAGATTAAAGTAGTGCGATCAGATCGAGGCGGAGAATATTATGGGAGGCATGCTCCTTATGGACAAATTCCTGGTCCCTTTGCTCTATTTCTTCAAGAAAATGGAATAATCTCCCAATACTCAATGTCGGGTGAACCTCAACAAAATGGAGTCGCTGAAAGACACAACCGTACACTTATGGATATGGTACGGAGCATGGTTTCCAACTCCAGTTTACCGGTTAATTTGTGGATGGAAGCATTAAAGACAACCGTGCATATACTTAATCGGGTTCCTAGTAAATCAGTACCCAAGACACCTTATGAATTGTGGACTGGGAAGAAACCCAGATTAAATTATTTGCATGTGTGGGGTTGTCCTTCTGAAGCTAAGATTTTTAATCCACACATTGGAAAATTAGATCCTAAAACCGTCAGTTGCCATTTTATTGGATATCCTGCAACATCCAAAGGCTTTCATTTCTATTGTCCAACACGTACCACTAAATTTGTCGAAACGAGGCATGCTAAATTTTTAGAGAATGTTAATGTCAGTGGGAGCTCCGAGACAAGAAAAATCACACTTGAGGAAAATCGGACTGACATACCATTACCGATGATCCCAGAGTCTGTTTTTCCTTCGTCTTCAAGCGCAACACCTCTAGTTAATCATTCTGGGTTTATTGGTGCAGCACCTAGTAATGAGCCTCACATCATTCAGTCTTCTGTGATATCTAATGAACCTTTACGGAGATCACAGTGGGATAGAAGAGCTGCCATTAATACAGATGAATATGTTGTTTACATGACCGAAGATGGAAATGCCATTAGTAAGGCAAATGATCCCACCTCCTTTGAGGAAGCCATGACAAGCGGACACTCATCTAAGTGTCTTGAGTCCATGAATGATGAAATTAAGTCAATGAGTATTAATGATGTTTGGGATTTAGTAGAAATTCCTAAGGGAGTCAAAAAGGTGGGCTGTAAGTGGGTCTACAAAACTAAGCATGACTCTAAAGGAAATGTTGAACGATTCAAAGCAAGACTTGTCGCTAAAGGTTATACACAAAGAGAGGGCATAAACTATGTTAACACATTTTCTCCCGTCTCGAAGAAGGATTTGCTAAGAATTGTTATGGCTCTTGTTGCTCATTATGATTTAGAGCTACATCAGATGGATGTTAAAACCGCATTCCTTAATGGTGACTTGCATGAGAATGTATATATGGCTCAACCGGAAGGCAAGGAACATATGGGATGTCGACTTAAGAAATCTATCTATGGGCTAAGACAAGCGTCTAGACAGTGGTACCTTAAATTTGATGAGGTTATAAGGAAATTTAATTTTAAGGAAAATGAAGTGGACAATTGCATATACATTAAGACCAGTGGGAGCAAGTTTATCATATTAGTACTTTATGTGGATGATATCTTGCTAGCCAGCAGTGATTTAGACATGTTATATGAGACCAAAAGATTTCTTTCATCTAATTTTGACATGAAAGATCTTTGGGATGCCTCTTATGTTTTGGGCATAGAAATCCACCGAGACAGGTCTAAAGGGACATTAGGACTGTCCCAGACGGCATATATTGACAAAGTCCTTAAAACATACAACATGCATAACTGTTCTTCCACTCCCGCACCTATTGTTAAAGGTGATAAGTTTGGTCTATTTCAGTGTCCCAAGAATAAATTAGAGATTGATCAAATGAAGACAATTCCTTATGCCTCGGCTGTTGGGAGCATCATGTATGCTCAAGTATGTACGCGTCCCGACTTAGCGTATGTAACTGGAATGCTTGGCAGATATCAGTCTAATCCAGGCTTAGATCATTGGAAAGCTGTCAAGAAAGTAATGCGCTATCTGCAAGGGACTAAAAATCATATGCTTACATATAGAAAGACTGACAGCCTAGAAATTATGGGTTACTCACACGCTGATTTTGCAGGGTGTAAGGATACTAAGAGATCCACATCAGGCTATATCTTCACACTTGCAAGGGGAGCAATTTCATGGAAAAGCTGCAAACAAACACTTACTGCATCTTCAACTATGCAATCAGAGTTTGTGGCATGTTTTGAGGCTACCGGGCAAGCCATATGGCTTAAGAACTTCGTCCCCAGACTTATAGTGGTAGACAGCATAAATAAACCACTTACATTATTCTGCGATAATCAAGCTGCAGTTTTCCTTTCAAGTAACAACAAGTCAAGTGGTGCTGCCAAACATATTGACCTTAAGTACCTTGTTGTGAAATATAGAGTCCAAGATCAAACAATTAAAATTCAGCATATAAGTACTAAAATGATGATTGTTGATCCCCTGACTAAAGGCTTGCCACCAAATCTCTTTCGAGAACATATTGCTAGCATGGGTCTAATGGAAAGCCTATAACTACTGGGGTAAATAAATGATGAGATCTCCATATTTGAACTTGGAATAAGGAAGTTTGTTTCGCTTACTAAGTGCACATAATGATTAATAAAGAAACAAACTATTAGGACCATAAGTAGGGAGTATGGATGCATGCCCATACAGACTCCCAACCATAAATAATTATCCATTCCGAAATGAAGTCTTACGCTATAGATTTTGGGGTTCCAGTAATGATTATACTATTGCTGCGAATACATTATCTTGGTGTGATGCCTTTGTTGAAGTATGGACTAATGACATTAACCATTCAATCAAGTGGGAGAATGTTAGAAAATTAAGTGATTAAATCGTTAATATGTTAATTACCATAAGTTAAAGTGGGCCCAATAGTTAATTATGGGATTAACACTAATTAACGGTAATTAGCAATTTGCGCCTGTGATTGGGGGGCTAATTAAGATTATGGTTAGGTCCCACGTCATATACAGTGCTATATATAAAGGAGGGCATCCCTGCACCTAATTGATGGTTGTATCGTTTAGGATAACAGTGCCCTCCAAAATTTACTCCAAATCCAATCGGGAGTGCACTGGACGTTGATGTGAAGGCCTGACTTTGCTCCCACGAGGTGCCGGAGTGACCTGCTACGTTGTTGCAGTTCGTCATCCAACTACTTCCTCCACCGTGATGGCCTCTCCAAACGGAGGTATGAACACTAGTATCAACTAATTTCCGCATCAAATCAAATAATGTTCATGTGTATTAGATAAGATCTGATTAGCAATTGCATAATCCCAGCAATATAACTATCAGCACACTTACGACCATCTTTTTTAACACGGTAAACTTGCTTGACCACCTCTTTCTTCTTCATTGAGCTCTGGATTGATTCCTTATGATTGAAACGGTCTTTAACATGTGCTTGTTCAAATGTTGATCTTCTCGGAGCTGCATAATATTGATGAGATGGTCTAAAATAAGATGGAAAATGTGCCCATGTATCATACCTATCCCATGATGGATATGGATCTACATGAGCATAGGGAGGCATCCATGGCATTGGCATTGGCAGCCCAAAATAAGGATATGAATATGTTGCATTATAATTCCCACTTTGCCAATACCGATCCTCGCATTTGCACCTTGGGGTGATCTTGGTTTCTTTGCATGATTTGGCTGATAAGTATTCTTCTCTTCACTCTTCCTTTGATATTTATCCAATAGTTCAGCAAAGGTGATTTTTGATCTCTTACACTTGCGCTTATTTCGGCCTTTGTTTTCTTTTGGTTTGCTTTCCTTGATCATTGGATTTGCTTGTTGCCCCCAGTCCTTGGCGTCTTCACTGTAGCTTCGATGGAATTCTCGCCCTCAAGTTTATGTTCATTGTGCTCTTCAACAACTTCTTTACTTGAAAGCTTGATCCCGTCACCTGTAGTTTTTTACCTTCTCTTTAGATGGATCGGCTTGAAGTAGCCGATGCAAAAACCTTTTGCCATCAAGACCAATCGGAATAGACTGGTCATCCTTTGGTGTTTCAACAATTCTCAATCGTCCTTTATCAATGGCCAATTTAACTATTTGACGAAACATATTGCAATCCTCAAAATTATGTTTGAACGAATGATGCAACCTACAATACATTCTTCCTTGAATTGATGGCTTGACGATACGTCTCTGTCGTATCTACTTTTCCAAACACTTTTGCCCTTGTTTTGGACTCTAACTTGTATGATTTGAATGGAACTAACCCGGACTGACGTTGTTTTCAGCAGAATTACCATGATGTTGTTTTATGTGCAGAAAACAAATATTCTCGGAATGACCTGAAACTCCACGGGAGGTCTTAGAAAAAATAATAAAAAATCCTCGCCAAATATGAAGACCAGGGGGCCCACACCCTTTCCACGAGGGTGCCCCCCCCTAGGGCGCGCCCCCCTACCTCGTGGGCCCCCTGTTGACCCTCCGACGCCAACTCCAACTCTACATATTTGCTTTCGGAGAGAAAAAATCAGAGAGAAGAAATCATTGCGTTTTACGATACGGAGCCGCCGCCAAGCCCTAAAACCTCTCGGGAGGGCTGATCTGGAGTCCGTTCGGGGCTTCGGAGAGGGGGATTCGTCGCCGTCGTCATCATCAACCATCCTCCATCACCAATTTCATGATGCTCACTGCCGTGCGTGAGTAATTCCATCGTAGGCTTGCTGGACGGTGATGGGTTGGATGAGATTTATCATGTAATCAAGTTAGTTTTGTTAGGGTTTGATCCCTAATATCCATTATGTTCTGAGATTGATGTTTCTATGACTTTTCTATGCTTAATGCTTGTCACTAGGTCCCGAGTGCCATGATTTCAGATCTGAACCTATTATGTTTACATGAATATATGTGAGTTCTAGATCCTATCTTGCAAGTCTATAGTCACCTACTATGTGTTATGATCCGGCAACCCCGAAGTGACAATAATCGGGACCACTCCCAGTGATGACCATAGTTTGAGGAGTTCATGTATTCACTATGTGCTAATGCTTTGTTCCGTTTCTCTATTAAAAGGAGACCTTAATATCCCTTAGTTTCCAATAGGACCCTGCTGCCACGGGAGGATAGGACAAAATATGTCATGCAAGTTCTTTTCCATAAGCACGTATGACTATTTACGGAATACATGCCTACATTACATTGACGAACTGGAGCTAGTTCTGTGTCACCCTATGTTATGACTGTTACATGATGAACCGCATCCGGGATAATTATCCATCACTGATCCGGTGCCTACGAGTTTTCCATATACTGGTTCTCGCTTATTTACTTTTCCACTGCTCCTGTTACAATCACTACAAAATACCAAAAACAGTACTTTTGCTGTCTTTACTTTTGTTGCCGCTACCGCCACTATCATATTACTTTGCTATTAAACACTTTGCTGCAGATACTAAGTTTCCAGGTGTGGTTGAATTGACAACTCAGCTGCTAATACTTGAGAATATTCTTTGGCTCCCCTTGTGTCGAATCAATAAATTTGGGTTGAATACTCTGCCCTCGAAAGCTGTTGCGATCCCCTATACTTGTGGCTTATCAAGACAAATTTCTGGCGCCGTTGCCGGGGAGCATAGCTCTATTCTTTGAGTCACTTGGGATTTATATCTGCTGGACACTATGAAGAACTTGAGAGATCCAAAAACCAAGATCTATCCCTCAACTACAAGGGGAGGTAAGGAACTGCCATCTAGCTCTGCACTTGGTTCACCTTCTGTTATGTGTAAGTTTGCGACACCTACACCTGCTTCTTCTATTCGTTTTGATATGTCGCATGTTATTGATGATGCCACTTCTGCTATGCATGATACTTATGATGAAACTTCTTCTATGCCTGATACTAATGTGCCCCTTAGTGAATTTCTTGATGAACAAATTGCTAGGGCTAGAGAAAGAGAAATTATTGAATCTGAATACGATGATGATAGTGATGATGAAAATATGCATGTTATTCCTGAGGGTTATTTATTTGATCATGATGCTTCTTTAGCTATTTTAGCTTGCAGAGATAGATATGAGCTTAAGAGGTTATTAATTAAATGGAACAAAGAATCACTTAGAGATAAAATGAAACCCGACCCTACTTTTGCTACTTCACCTATATGTGTTCCTGATAAAGATTATGAATTTTCTGTTGATCCTGATATAATTACTTTGGTTGAATCTGATCCGTTTTATGGCTATGAATCTGAAACTGTTGTGGCACATCTTACTAAGTTAAATGATATAGCTGCCCTGTTCACTAATAATGAGAGATCACTTTACCTCTATTTACTCAAAATATTTCCGTTCTCATTAAAGGGTGATGCTAAGATATGGTTTAATTCTCTTGATCCTGGTTGTGTGCGTAGTCCCCAGGATATGATTTATTACTTCTCTGCTAAATATTTCCCTACTCATAAGAAACAAGCTACTTTGAGGGAAATATACAATTTTGTGCAAATTAAAGAAGAGAGTCTCCCACAAGCTTGGGGGAGGCTTCTCAAGTTACTTAATGCTTTGCCTGATCATCCTCTTAAGAAACCTGAAATACTTGATATCTTTTATAATGGATTAACCGATGCTTCCAGAGATTACCTGGATAGTTGTGCTAGTTCTCTTTTCAGGGAAAGAACACCGGATGAAGCTGAAATTCTATTGAATAATATGTTGACAAATGAAAATAATTGGGCACGTCCTGAGCCAGCTCCCGAGCCAACTCCTGCTCCAATTACTGAGCCTATTCCTAAACCAACTCCGAAGAAGAGAGGTGTTCTATTCCTCAGTCCCGAAGATATGCAAGAGGCAAAGAAATCTATGAAAGAAAAAGGTATTAAAGCTGAAGACATTAAGAATTTACCTCCTATTGAAGAAATACATGGTCTTAATTCACCGCCTGTTGAAGAAACATATGATCTCAATTATTTATTTACTGAAGAACCTCCTGATCCCGATATCCCGACACAGGTAGTAAAGGTAAATTCTCTCTATAGATATGATAAAGCTGAAGTCCCTCCTACTAAAATTGCTAGTCAATGCTTGGATGAGTTTGATAACTTTATGTATAAGCAAGACGACTTCAATGCTTATTTTGGTAGGCAATTAAAAGAAAATGCTTATATGATTAGACGCTTGGGTGATTATATGGCCGATATTAAAGGTGAACTTAAACTTGTTAGCAAACATGCTTCTATGGTTACCACTCAAGTAGAACAAGTACTTAAAGCTCAAAAAGAAGTGCTTGATGAAATGAATAATAAGAAAAATGATTATGCTGTTAGAGTGGCTACTAGAACTGGTAGAATGACTCAGGAACCTTTGTATCCTGAAGGCCACCCTAACAGAATCGAGCAAGATTCTCAAAGAAATAATATTGATGTTCCTAGTTCTTCTAAAAAGAAGAAGAAGAAAAATGATAGAACTGTGCAAACTTCTAGTGAACCTATTGCTGAACCACCTGATAATCCAAATAATATATCTATGTCTGATGCCGAAACACAATCTGGTAATGAACATGAACCTAATAAAAATGTTCATGATCATGTTCAACCTAGTAATGATAATGATGTAGAAATTGACCCTGCTGTTGATCTTGATAACCCACAATCAAAGAATCAACGTTATGATAAAAGAGACTTTGTTGCTAGGAAACATGGTAAAGAAAGAGAACCTTGGGTTCAGAAACCCATGCCTTTTCCTCCGAAACCATCCAAGAAAAAGGATGATGAGGATTTTGAGCGCTTTGCTGAAATGATTAGGCCTATCTTTTTGCGTATGAGATTAACTGATGTGCTCAAAACAAATCCTTATGCTAATATATGAAAGATATCATTACTAATAAAAGAAAGATACCGGAAGCTGAAATTTCCACCATGCTTGCTAATTACACTTTTAAGGGTGGAATACCAAAGAAACTTGGAGACCCCGGAGTACCTACTATACCTTGCTCCATTAAAAGAAATTATATTAAAACTGCTTTATGTGATCTTGGAGCCGGTGTTAGTGTCATGCCTCTCTCTTTATATCGTAGACTTGACTTGAATAAGCTGACACCTACTGAAATATCTTTGCAAATGGCTGATAAATCAACTACTATACCTGTCGGTATTTGTGAGGATGTGCCCGTTGTGGTTGCAAACATTACTATTTTAACGGACTTTGTTATTCTGGATATTCCCGAGGATGATAGTATGTCTATTATTCTTGGAAGACCTTTTCTTAATACTGCAGGGGCTGTTATTGATTGCAACAAAGGCAATGTCACTTTTCATGTTAATGGTAATGAGCATACGGTACACTTTCCGAGGAAACAACCTCAAGTTCATAGTATCAACTCTATTGGAAAAATTCCATCGATTATATTTGGAGGTTTTGAATTTCCTCTTCCTACTATCAAAAAGAAATATGATATTCTTATTATTGGGGATGTGCATATCCCCGTTGAGGTAACTTAGTGTTATTCGAAATTTCTCCGGTTTCATGATTATCAGAATGAGTTTGTTAACAAGACTTGATCAACCTTGTTAGTGGATTCTTTTTTATGAGCATGAGATGGATGAAACTAGAAGCACAAACTTCTGTACCCTCTTTATATTTTCTGTCATTTATATTAAATAAAGTAAAAATAGTAAATTTCTGTCTGTTTCCTGATTTATCTGTGTAATATAGAAATATCCCGAAAATAAAAGTCCTCAAAATGCCATGCCAATTTAATATGATTTTTTCGGAAATATTTGAGGATTTACTATGCAAAAATTACCGCGGAAGGAGCTGCCACCTGGCCACGAGGGTGGTGGGCGCGCCCCCCCTATAGGGCGTGCCCCCTGCCTCGTGGGCCCATGGTGGCCCTCCTCCACTTATCCCAGCACCCATCTTCTTCCTCTATCTCACACAAACCCGAAAAACCAACTCAAGCAGGAGTTCCAGCCACTTTTGCTGTGATTTTTGATCTCCTTGCTCAAAGCACATCTCTCAAAACTGCTTGGGGAGATTGTTCCTTGGTATGTGACCCCTCCATTGGTCCAATTATTTTTTGTTCTAGTGCTTTATTCTTTGCAAATTTGTGCTGCATAGGTCACCATGTTCTTGAGCTTGCATGTCAAATTTATATGGTTCTAAGTAGTTCTAATGCTTGATATAGGCTCTAGGCACTTGTAGGAGTAGTTGCTATCAGTTTTATTGAGTTTGGTTTACTTTTATTTTGAAGTTACTAAAAATTTCAAATTGTTTCAGAAAAATGATGAGGAGATTATTGAGGGGCTCATCAAGCCAAAGCTCAAAGGAAAAGGCACCTAAGCCTAAGTATAATTTGCCACGCACCGCGGAGATTCGAGCGTGTGAATGGCCTTCTGAAGATTTCTTGAGAGCAGCCAGTATTTATGAAGATTTTCATGAATTGGCTCACAATGTAGGCCTCACCGCTTTCCTCCACGACCAATGCGATCAGTATCTCTTACTCACAAATACCTTTGTGCAAAAAATTTATTTTCATCCTAGGAACTCACCACCTACAGTGGAATTTCATTTATATGATGAGCCTAAGGAGATGTCACTTTATGATTTCTGTCGTATTCGTTTAGTCCCTTTTGAGGGCAAGACAGAAGAACCACATCATGATGATGTGGCTGGGTTTATTGATAATATCACGGTAGGAGAAACCAGGAAGGTTTCCGATGCACGAATCACTAGCATACATTTTCCTGTTTTGCGTTACTTTGCATTATTTGCTAGTCATTGTTTAATTGGACGCGGAAATTCTGGAAACCTTAGTATCCCAGATTTAATTATTTTGCTCCAAGGTTTATATAGTGATAACACTTTTAGTTTGGGCGGTATTATTGCTAGACGGTTAAATATGAACCGTACTAAGGGCCCCATCTTTGGAGGCATCTATGCCACACGCCTAGCCGCACATTTTAACATATCTATTAGGCATGTTGAGAAGGAAGAAAAAGTGCTACCCCATATTTATCTAGATCGTAAAAGTATGGTGGCACATGATTTTATTGTTAAGAATAGGGCAGGGGAGCTTAGATATCAATTGTTCTTTAATAAACATCATCCTGAGACTATTACCTTGCCTGCTCCTTCTTTGTTTGATTTGACTGCAGGCACGTAGCTTGTTCCATTGGCAGCTATTCACGCCTATCGAAACCCTGCACCAGCTGAGGAGCCAGAGCCGGAACCACAATTTGATCCTTCACGACAGTCTAACTATCAGTGGGATCCGGAGATGATTGCCAGCCAGTGGCAATCGGAGCCTTATTCATCATAGTACGACCTCAACAACTATTATTATGGATATCTGCCAGGCCAGCCGTGGCCATAGACCAACTTAGGCCAAAAGCCTAAGCTTGGGGAGTACGTATTTCTCACAGACATTACATTTATGTTCACACACACTCATTGCTAGATGTCGGTGCTCATACTTTTTCATTGTAATATCCATGCTAGTTTATTTTCCTTTTCCTGCTTTCTTCTTGTGTGTTTAATAAACCTTAAGAAAAACCAAAAAAAATTAGTAGTAGTTTATTTTTCTGTTGTAGTAGTAATAACTAAAAGAAAACCCAAAAATATTTCCCATTCTTCTTTTGCTTGTTGGGAGCTTTCCCGTGTAAATAGTTTTATTTCTTTTCTTTTCTTTGGGGGTCAGTAGAAGAACACCATAATTAAATTGTTGAAGTGGCTCTTATATGCATTATTGTTGATTTAACCAGAGCCCATATTGCCTTGTCTTCTCCTATTTATTGAATGCTCACAGATTCCAGCTTAGTCCAATGCACGTGCACTCTTATTATTATTCACACCGTTCGGTCGTGCAAGTGAAAGGCAATTATGATGATATATGATGGACTGACTGAGATAAGAAAAGCTGGTATGAACTCGACCTCTTTTGTTTTTGTAAATATGATGAGTCCCGCATTCTTGATTCAGCTTATTATGAATAAACATGTTTGCATTGACAATTAGAGATCATAGTTGCTTGTGCCATGCTTGATTAGCTATGAGTTATAATGGTTTACCTTCTGTGCCAACATGCTATTGAGATGATTATGATGTGGTATGATGGGGTGGTATCCTCCTTTGAATGATTTAAGTGATTTTACTTGGAACATGTTCACGCATGTAGTTGAAACGAAATCAACATAGCCTTCATGATATTTATGTTCATGGTGGATTATATCCTACTCATGCTTGCATCCAATGTTTATTAATTTTAATGCATGTACATGGCCGTTGTCGCTCTCTAGTTGGTCGCTTCCCAGTCTTTTGCTAGCCTTCACTTGTACTAAGCGGGAATACTGCTTGTGCATCCAATCCCTTAAACCCCAAAGTTATTCCAGATGAGTCCACTATACCTTCCTATATGCGCTATCTACCTACCGTTCCAAGTAAATTTGTATGTGCCAAACTCTAAACCTTCAAATAAATATTATGTTTTGTATGCTTGAATAGCTCATGTATCAACAAAGGCTGTCCTTATCTTCCGTGTTAGGCGGGTTATTCTCAAGAGGAGTGGACTCCGCTCCTCACTCACGAGAAAATGGCTGGTCACCGGGATGCCTAGTATCATGCTTTATGCAAACTAAATCAAAATTAATTTCAAACAAAACTCCCCTTGGGACCTGATGTATGTTGGAGGCACTCGTTGTTTCGAGCAAGCCATGGATTGATGCCTGTTGGTGGAGGGGGAGTATAAACTTTACCATTCTGTTTGGGAACCGCCTATAATGTGTTTAGCATGGAAGATATCGCCATATCTTAGTTGTTATGTTGACAATGAAAGTATACCGCTCAAAATACAATTTATCTCTATTTCAAAACCAAGCTCTGGCACCTCTACAAATCCCTGCTTCCCTCTGCGAAGGGCCTATCCATTTACTTTTATGTTGAGTCATCACCCTCTTATTAAAAAGCACTAGCTGGAGAGCACAGCTGTCATTTGCATTCGTCACTATTAATCTATGTTGGGTATGACTATGATTGGATCTCTTTTACCATGAATTACAATGTCTAGTCAGTCCTTGATCTTTAAAGGTGCTCTGCATTTATGTTTTGTGGTCTCAGAAAGGGCTTGCGAGATACCATCTTGTTATATCATATTATGATTGTTTTGAGAAAGTGTTGTCATTCGAGATTTATTATTATGACTTGCTAGTTGATTATGCTATTGATATGAGTAATGATGAGACCTGAGAATTATTGCAAGTGTGGTTAGTTATGATCTATGCTGAAAACTTGAATGCTGGCTTGACATAGTTACAACAACAAGAGCAAATAGAGTTTGTAGAAGTTTTTCTTTCTTTCTTTCAGTTTGTCAACTGAATTGCTTGAGGACAAGAAAGGGTTTAAGCTTGGGGGAGTTGATACGTCTCCGTCGTATCTACATTTCCAAACACTATTGCCCTTGTTTTGGACTCTAACTTGTATGATTTGAATGGAACTAACCCGGACTAACGTTGTTTTCAGCAGAATTACCATGATGTTGTTTTATGTGCAGAAAACACATATTCTCGGAATGACCTGAAACTCCACGGGAGGTCTTAGAAAAAATAATAAAAAATCCTCACCAAATATGAAGACCAGGGGGCCCAGACCCTTTCCACGAGGGTGGGGGGCGCCCCCCCCTAGGGCGCGCCCCCTACCTCGTGGGCCCCCTGTTGACCCTCCGACGCCAACTCCAACTCTATATATTTGCTTTCGGAGAGAAAAAAATCAGAGAGAAGAAATCATCACGTTTTACGATACGGAGCCGCCGCCAAGCCCTAAAACCTCTTGGAAGGGCTGATCTGGAGTCCGTTCGGGGCTCCAGAGAGGGAGATTCGTCGTCGTCGTCATCATCAACCATCCTCCATCACTAATTTCATGATGCTCACCGCTGTGAGTGAGTAATTCCATCGTAAGCTTGCTGGACGGTGATGGGTTGGATGAGATTTATCATGTAATCGAGTTAGTTTTGTTAGGGTTTGATCCCTAGTATCCATTATGTTCTGAGATTGATGTTGCTATGACTTTGCTATGCTTAATGCTTGTCACTAGGGCCCGAGTGCCATGATTTCAGATCTGAACCTATTTTGTTTCCATGAATATATGTGAGTTCTAGATCCTATCTTGCAAGTCTATAGTCACCTACTATGTGTTATGATCCGGCAACCCCGAAGTGACAATAATCGGGACCACTCCCAGTGATGACCATAGTTTGAGGAGTTCATGTATTCACTATGTGCTAATGCTTTGTTCTGGTTCCCTATTAAAAGGAGACCTTAATATCCCTTAGTTTCCAATAGAACCCCGCTGCCACGGGAGGGTAGGACAAAAGATGTCATGCAAGTTATTTTCCATAAGCACGTATGACTATTTACGGAATACATGCCTACATTACATTGACGAACTAGAGCTAGTTCTGTGTCACCCTATGTTATGACTGTTACATGATGAACCGCATCCGGCATAATTATCCATCACTGATCCGGTGCCTACGAGTTTTCCATATACTGGTTCTCGCTTATTTACTTTTCCGCTGCTACTGTTACAATCACTACAAAATACCAAAAACATTACTTTTGTTGTCTTTACTTTTGTTGCCGCTACCGCCACTATCATATTACTTTGCTACTAAACACTTTGCTGCAGATACTAAGTTTCCAGGTGTGGTTGAATTGACAACTCAGCTGCTAATACTTGAGAATATTCTTTGGCTCCCTTTGTGTCGAATCAATAAATTTGGGTTGAATACTATGAAGGAAATATGCCTTAGAGGCAATAATAAAGTTATTATTTATTTCCTTATATCATGATAAATGTTTATTATGCATGCTAGAATTGTATTAACCGGAAACATAATACATGTGTGAATACATAGACAAACAGAGTGTCACTAGTATGCCTCTACTTGACTAGCTCGTTAATCAAAGATGGTTATGTTTCCTAACCATGAACAAAGAGTTGTTATTTGATTAACGAGGTCACATCATTAGTTGAATGATCTGATTGACATAACCCATTCCATTAGCTTAGCATCCGATCGTTTAGTATGTTGCTATTGCTTTCTTCATGACTTATACATGTTCCTATGACTATGAGATTATGCAACTCCCATTTTCCGGAGGAACACTTTGGGTGCTACCAAACGTCACAACGTAACTGGGTGATTATAAAGGAGCATTACAGGTGTCTCCAAAGGTACATGTTGGGTTGGCGTATTTCGAGATTAGGATTTTTCACTCCGATTGTTGGAAAGTATCTCTGGGCCCTCTCGGTAATGCACATCACATAAGCCTTGCAAGCATTACAACTAATATGTTAGTTGTGAGATGATGTATTACGGAAGGAGTAAAGAGACTTGCCGGTAACGAGATTGAACTAGGTATTGGATACCGACGATCGAATCTCGGGCAAGTAACATACCGATGACAAAAGGAACAACGTATGTTGTTATGCGGTCTGACCGATAAAGATCTTCGTAGAATATGTAGGAGCCAATATGGGCATCCAGGTCCCGCTATTGGTTATTGACCGGAGACGTGTCTCGGTCATGTCTACATTGTTCTCGAACCGTAGGGTCCGCACGCTTAAAGTTACGATGACAGTTATTATGAGTTTATGCATTTTGATGTACCGAAGTTAGTTCGGAGTCCCGGATATGATCACGGACATGACGAGGAGTCTCGGAATGGTCGATACATAAAGATTGATATATTGGATGACTATATTCGGACACCGGAAGGGTTCCGGAGAAGTTTCGGATAAAACCGGAGTGCCGGAGGGGTTACCGGAACCCCCCCGGGGGTTAATGGGCCTTATGGGCCTAATGTGGAGAAGAGGAAGGGGCTGCCATGGCAGGCCGCGCGCCCCCTCTCCCCCTAGTCCAAATTAGACAAGGAGGGAGGGGCGGCGCCCCCCCTTTCCTATTCTCCCTCCACCTCTCCTAGTTGGACAAGGAACGGGGAGGGGAGTCCTACTCCCGGTAGGAGTAGGACTCCTCCTGCACCCACCTCCTGGCCGGCCGCACCCCTCCCCTTGCTCCTTTATATACGGGGGCAGGGGGGCACCCTAGGACACACAAGTTGATCTTCGTGATCGTTCCTTAGCCGTGTGCGGTGCCCCCTGCCACCATATTCCACCTCGGTCATACCGTTGTAGTGCTTAGGCGAAGCCCTGCGTCGGAAGAACATCATCATCGTCACCACGCCGTCGTGCTGACGGAACTCTTCCCCGAAGCTTTGCTGGATCGGAGCCCGGGGAGCGTCATCGAGCTGTATGTGTGCTAAGAACTCGGAGGTGCCGGAGTAACGGTGCTTGGATCGGTCGGATCGGGAAGACGTACGACTACTTCCTCTACGTTGTGTCAACGCTTCCGCAGTCGGTCTGCGTGGGTACGTAGACAACACTCTCCCCTCTCGTTGCGATGCACCACCATGATCTTGCGTGTGCGTAGGAAAATTTTTGAAATTACTGCGTTCCCCAACATACTCTACCCTCGAAAGCTGTTGCGAACCCCTATACTTGTGGGTTATCACTTGACATGGTGATCAAGAATTCTTATGTAATTATTTTTCAGCAACAAATCAAATATTTGATCACACATGCTTGAACTGAAGGTAAACTTTTTATTTTCTAGCCGATCTTGCTGTGAGAACGGCTTTGGAGTTAAGCAAACGAATGGTTCAGATTTTGTGTCACCCCATTCGGCTACGAATATTATTTTGCATTCTCTTACCGGTGTCATTGGATAAGATGTTATACTAGCATCGGTTTTCTGAAAAGAATCTAACCTTGGCTTTAAGTTTCTGAAACAAAAATAGTTAGAACATGCATGCCTCAATTGAGACCAAGAGTAAGCCAAGTATGAAACAAGCAAAGCTACCCATGTAGATACAAACTTTAAATACAGCAACAGGGAAAGCTTTGGCTGCAACAATAAGTCATTATCGGTCTTTATAAATGGCGCAATGGGTTGACCGATAAATTCTATAACTATTTTATTGCTAACAAGTAAATTACCCTTCTTCATTGGTCTTTCAACATTACTTAAGAGGATTTTTCTAATAGATGCATCAACAATAAAGTTTTGACCAAATCTGAAAATAGGTAAATTACTTGCTAAACATACCTCTTCAAATATGTTGGGAGATCATGATGGTGGTGTGACTTGAACAATATCTTCATCCACCTTTGGATGGCTCCCCAATGCCTCTTCATCATATTTTTCTTGATTCCGTGCATCATTATACTAAAGATTTTTGTTGGTCGTACTTTGTTCTACCACTTGTTCTTGTTCTTGAAGCTCATCAATTTCTATGGCACGAAACTCATAGGGCAGGAAGTAGGTTCCATTAACTTCAGAAAAATCAAGCACCATTGTTTTCCTATGCTTGGCATGCCCTTTCTTAGTGATGCTTGCCTCGTTGGATTTGATGGGTTCAGAATATATACTTCTTGATTTGGCTTTTTCAACTGAAGCACTTTCATGTTCTGAATCATCTTTCTTTACATCGGTTATATCAATTGGCAAGGCTTCTTTTCTTTGAGCCAATTCCTTATCAATTCCCTCTTTGCAAAGTACTTGCACTCTATCACGCAAAGCTTTAACTCCCCTCTCAATTTCAGCCCGCTCTAGATCAGTTTGCCCCCCAATGCTTTTAGGATCTTTCGGCAATGAAGTGTTAGTGTTGCCGAAATTTTGCAATTATGTAGGGGGTGTATTATATGCTGCGGTACTAGGTGGAGGTGTATGCACTGCTGTATAACCATATGCTCTCTCACCAATACTATCAATTGATGAATTTCATCTTCCTGCAAAACTATAGCCTTTATTGCAGCATAATCAGGAAACAACCCCTTCTCATATTGTTCAAGGCAAAGAGCACTAATTCTCTTGTTTTGGGCCAAGCTCTTTTTTAATGCAGCCAGAACCGCTTCTGGAAGGGATTGCCCCACAATACTTTCAGATTCTTTCGGCAATGATTCGTGAGTGTTGCCAAAATTCTTGAATTGTGTAGAGTATGCATTATATGCTACAGTATTTGATGACGGCACATGTGTTCTTGTTAAATTTTCACTTACTCGGCTATGACCATGAAGATGCGGGGCCGAATTATGAACATATACGGTTGCATACGGTGCTGAAAAATTACTAACATGAGGTGTAGCATATGATGGTTGAGAGTAACTGGCCGAATAGCTAGTAGTAGCATGGCCAATTCTCCCATCCATCGGCAAGGTTGGATTCACATATTGCAAATTAGTTGCCGATGAATAAAAAGGTGAAACACTTTCTTGTATGCTATTGTAAATTTTAACATGCGGTGTTTCAAATTGATTAGCCAAACCCATCATGTTGTTCATCGGCATATGGATTTGTGGCGTTGCCGATGCATGGGAGTTTTGATACATATGTTGTATGTTGCTAAAATCGTAAGAATTTGAAGCATGAAGATTGTTTTGCATCGGCCCTTGCGCATAATTATATGCATGATTGATAAAACTAGGGCTAGCCGATACATTATGCTCATTAGGTGATCTAGCAACAACATATGGATTATTTGCATATACAAAGGGGAATTGGGTATTCATATTACCCTTGTAGATTGCAGCAACTTGATGACGATCTCTTCATAGCAAGAACGGGTTGGAGACCGTTCAAAGCTTCGTCCCCAGCGGAGTCGCCAAAAAGTGTGTTCGCACACGAACACGTCACCGTGTACCTCCAATGCCGAGGGTGATGCACCGCAGCTCACGTCGAACGAGACCCGTCTGGAAGCGCGGTACGCAAGCAATCCGGCGGGCGCTTTTGATGACCCGAAACCCCATGCGCCCGGAAGGGACCCCGTCAGGGCGCGCAGCGGCTATGGGCTTCCCTAGGTCGACCTGATCGCCCCTAGGGCCTCGAGGCTCGCCGCCGTGCAACAAGACGAACAGACGAAGAACGAGGAAGAAGAAGAACTAGGGTTAAGGAGAAAAGATAAAAGATAAAAAGTGATAGATGATTTGATCGATTGTGTGTTGTTCAATCGGCCGTCGCCCCTTATAGATATATAAGAGGTGGCTGGACTTCCCGTGCAAGGAAAAGGCTTGGATTCACATCCAAAACCCTAGTCAAATTCGGATTGGTTTTGTCCGAACTTTCCAAAACTGTTCGGTTTAAACTGGCTGCACCTTGCGAATCGTTTTTTTTTGTGGTGGTAAACGACCTTGTATGGAAACGAGTCCAAAAGCAATCTTGACCATTTCGACGAGACGAACAACTTTCATGTTGAACGTTTTTTGATATGAGGCCATCTTATGGGCCAAAACGTTCATGCAAAACACCTGTTCGCTCGCGCTACCCATCAGACATAGGTCTGGTGGGGCGCGCCACATCACGCTTCATGACAGGGCTGCACTCCGATAGCTTTAACTTTTGCATACGAACTCGTATTGGGACGATTTTTATATCAAAATCGATCGTTTCGACGAGATGAAGACAATCCGTGTAGATCATTTTTTCCATACGAGGCAGTCTTGGGAGCGTAATCAGCCGAATAGTGTTCTGAATACAAAATCTCGGTATTTCGAACACAACTTCGGCCTTCGAGATGAGATCGGATGGGGATGGCCCAAACATCAAAGTTTCGCCTTTTGATGATACGGAACTTTCTTAGTTTGAGCACTTCTCCATTTGAAGCCATCTTAATTAAGTTCTTGGTCGTGCCAAAATCTGGTGTCAACAGGTAGTTAGTCATCATGTTAAGTATTTACTATAGCCAAATTCAATTTATTCCTCACATGGTATACAATAACAGAATACACCCACAACTATTGAACATCACATTGCAGAATTGAACCAAATAGTTAACTAAACACCACAACACAAATGAACCAAACATTAACTGAGCACCACATTGCACAATGTATAACGAAACCAAGCATGCTTAACAACTTGGAAATATAGCAATTGTATTCGTTTCTAGTGTATTTTGTAAAGATAAATTCGATTCATTTCTCACATGGAAGACAATACAAAATTGCAGCCGGAAGAATTGAACATCACATTTGCAGAATTGAACCAAACAGTTAACTGAAGACGACAACTAATTAACAGAACAATTAATAAGTGAGCACCACACTGCATGACATATAGAACATATACACTAGAGCAACATATTGCATGGTAAAATTAGATAGCACAATTCACTAGAATTTGTGAAGGAAAGGCAGGAGCAGCACACGCAATGGGTAAACCGTGCATGCTTAACCGGCGTAGCTAGCAAATGGCAAGGTGCTGCTCCAAGATCTGGGGGTCGGCACGAATGGCAGCCAACGCGACCCCATCCACATGTGCGGCCGCGATTTGCTTCTCCGCTGCCAAATGCTCCTTGAGATCCTGGCTATACTGCGTGCACCATGGCTTAGGGCCGCACTTATTTGGTGGAGGAGTCGATGATTTGGGTGGAAGGTGCCGCGCTTGCGCCGGAGGTCAGGGCATGTGGGATGTAGAAGGAGGAGGAGGAGGATGGGGGTCAGGTGTGTATTACCTGCCTAGATAGACGAGCCGAGAAGCGTGAAGGAGGGTCACCGACGAGGAGGCGGCACTGCAAGTAAGGAGTGAAGGTTTCAACTTGGAAAGAAAGGCGGAAACAGGGGAAATGTGGCTTTTGGTAAGGGGGAGGGGGCGGGGAGGTAGATATTTCCACGAAAGCCGAAAATTTGGAATCGCTTCAGCGAAAAAACTGGCACGCAAAGTGTCATCAGACACAGTCCCTTATTCAGAACTATGTACGATATGTGAACATCACAAATGATTTAGATAGCTTAACCCGTGTGTGATGAGTTTGAACGTCAAAAATTTTGGTTTGAATTTCCATGGTTATAGTGGTCATCCACGTCATTGCATAATTTGGGTAAACAAAGGAGACTAACTTCTTAATCAAGAAAGTTCAGCAATTAAACAGAGCTAGCTGACCTAAACATTACTCTAACAAATTAAAGACCGGCGCTCTTAATTAAACAAAACAAAGAGTACTACTACGGCTGGTGCTCGTCGATCTCCGCCGCTGCCTCCATGTCCAGCTCGCGGCCGACAGTCTCCTATGGAAGGGGCTCCATGGCATCCATCACACCATACTCGGCAAGCATCTCGCCGTCTGCGTCTGCCATCTCTTTGGAAAAGGCCTCTACGAGCTGGGCATGGGCGGATGTGATCTGGGCTTGGAAGGGCTCCGTCGTTGCAAGGTATGTGGCGGAGGAACGGACGGCTGCTCGAACACTCTCGGCGATTGCTAGCTCTTCGGCCGTGGGTTGTCGACCGTTGTCGGAGAAGCTTCGTTCGATTTGTGCGGTGACCACCAGGAGCTGGGCGTGGGCGGCCTCGACATGGTCGTGGGCGGCCTCCATCTGGGCTAAGGCCGCCGCTGTGGAACGGACAGCTGATGTGCCACTCTCGCCAGTTGTTATCCCCGAGCCAAATGTTGCTGCCGCCAGCTAAGAAGCAACAGCGGCCGTTTGGGCTGCCATGGCCGCTCGGTCGCAGATTGCGGTCGTGCTCATGCACCTTGTTAGCACGCGCATGGCAGCTGTGGCCGCGCTCTCGCCGGAGTGGGCCATCGAAGTTGCCCTCACGGCGTGGGTCCACGTGACCGTCTTTCACCGGCGATGATTGAACAGTGTAATGATATTTGGCGAGCGAGTTAGTGTGCTTGAGACACCGGCTGTGGACTATAGTCGACGCACCTTCTCGCGTAAGCCATAGGTGTACTATACACCGATGGTGCTCCAGGATATTTTGCGTTGCATCTCACACGGTTGGTGATAATAAACTGTGTGCGATCTACTTGATTTTTCATCTTGATTTGAATTACATAATGGGGTCACAGCGGCAATGGATGATGTTTGAATTGCTAGACCTTTTATCTGGAGTGAACATGAAACTATATGTGTGTTGTAAAAGAATTGGAATTATTCAGGGTTCGTTTGAACATTTTATACATTAAATTGGTTTTCTAGCCATTTCAGGTGCACAATTCAAAATTAAACTACATTCACATGCTCCGGTGCACCAACATGGGTTGTAAAATCATATATGTGTCCATGGGTTTATGCTAATCTCCCATGCAAGAAATGGGGATGAAATTCGAACACCACGGCACCGTGGCTCTCCGGCAAACGTCAACGTACTTGCTTTTGTAATTCTAGTAAATCCAAAATTCGTCCGAAATTCATGAAACTTGGCATGCTATCATGGAGCGGCATCAACATGCCGTGGTAAAATCTTTATCCCATTTGGGGCAGGTTTGGGTATAAGCTTCTCATAAACCAAAGCTTCTCACACAACAAGTGTGATGGTTTTGGTGGGGAACGTTTCACCTTTCTGGACCAAACGATATCCGTTGCCTCTTCTCGATTTCAACTTTTTTCCTAGTGTCAACATAGAACAACAGGAGTGTTGTGTCAATTTTTGGGATTTTTCAGGGTTCACATGGACATTTTTATACATTAACTGAATTTTCTATGCATTCGTGTGCATAATTCAAATTTTACCTACAAGCACATGCTCTAATGCATATAAATTAGTTGAAAATTCAAATCTATGTCCTTGGTTGCCTGCTTAGGTCCCATGCAAGAATTGGGAATGAATGCCAAACACCCTGCCACCATCACTCGGCCGCAAACATTGAGATGCCTGATTTTTAAATTCTAGTAAATCCAAAACTCGTCTGAAATTCAAGAAACTTGGCATGCTATCATGGAGCGGCATCAACATGTCGTGCTAAAATTTTTCTCTCATTTGGGGTAGGTTTGGGTATATGGTTCTCACAAACCAGAGCTTCTCACAACAAGCATGGTGGTTTCGGTAGGAAATGTCCCACCTTTGGGGACGAAACGATATCCATTGCCTCTTAGTGCTTCCAAAAATTTTCTCGTGTCAACATAGAACAACAGGAGTGTTGTGTCAATTTTTGTGATTTTTCGGGGTTCATTTGGACATTTTTATGCATTAATCGAGTTTTCAATGCATTTATGTGCATAATTCAAATTTGAACTACATGCACATGCTCCAGTGCATATAAATTGGAACTACATGTACATGCAAGAAATGGGAATGAATTTCAAACACCAGGGCACCGTTGATTGCCGGCAAAACATTGAGATGCCTGGATTTTAAATTCTAGTAAATCCAAAACTCATCTGAAATTCATGCAACTTGGCATGCTATCATGGAGCGGCATCAACATGTCGTGGTAAAAAATTTGTCCCATTTGGGGTAGGTTTGGGTATATGCTTCTCACAACAAGCATGATGGTTTGGGTAGGGAACGTCCCACCTTTGGGGATGAAACGATATCCATTGCCTCTTATTGCTTTCAAAAAATTTCTCATGTCAACATAGAACAATAGGAGTGTTGTGTCAATTTTTGTGATTTTTCAGTGTTCGTTTGGACATTTATGTGCATAATTCAAATTTGAACTGCATGCACACGCTCTAGTGCATATAAATTGGTTGAAAAATCAAATCTATGTTGTTGGGTGCATGCTTAGGTCCCATGCAAGAAATGGGAATGAATTTCAAACACCAGGGCATCGTTTATTGCCAACAAAACATTGAGATGCCTGGTTTTTAAATTCTAGTAAATCAAAAACTCATCTGAAATTCATGAAACTTGGCATGCTATCATGGAGCGGCATCAACATGCCGTGGTGAAAATTTTGTCCCATTTGGGGCAGGTTTGGGTATATGCTTCTCACAAATCAGAGCTTCTCACAACAAGCATGATGGTTTCGGTAGGGAACGTCCCACCTTTGGGGATGAAACGATATCCATTGCCTCTTATTGCTTACAAATTTTTTCTCGTGTCAACATAGAACAACAGAGTGTTGTGTCAATTTTTGTGATTTTTCAGGGATCGTTTGGACATATTTATGCATTAACTGAGTTTTCAATGCATTTATGTGCATAATTCAAGTTTGAACTACATGCACATGCTCCAGTGCATGTAAATTGGTTCGGAAATCAAATCTGTGTCCTTGGGTGCATGCTTAGGTCCCATGCAAGAAATGGGGATGAACTTCAAACACCAGGGCACCGTTTATTGCCGGAAAAACATTGAGATTATTCAGGGTTCGTTTGGACATTTTTATGCATTAACTAAGTTTTCAATGCATTTATGTGCATAATTCAAATTTGAACTACATGCACATGCTCCAGTGCATATAAATTGGTTGAAAAACCAAATCTTTGTCCTTGGGTGCATGCTTAGGTCCCATGCAAGAAATGGGAATGAATGTCAAACACCCTACCACTGTCACTCGGCCGCAAACATTAAGATACCTTGTTTCTAATTTTTGTAAATCCAAAACTCATCTGAAATTCATGAAACTTGGCATGCTATCATGGAGCGGCATCAACATGCCGTGGTAAATTTTTGTCCCATTTGGGGCAGGTTTGGGTATATGCTTCTCACAAACCAGAGCTTTCTCACAACAAACATGATGGTTTCGGCAGGGAAGGCCCCACCTTTGGGGACGAAATGATATCCATTGTCTCTTATTGCTTTCAAAAAATTTCTCGTGTCAACATAGAACAGCAGGAGTGTTGTGTTATTTTTTGTGATTTTTTGCAGTTCGTTAGGACATATTTATGCATTAACTGAGTTTTCAATGCATTTATGTGCATAATTCAAGTTTGAACTACATGCACATGCTCAAGTGCATGTAAATTGGTTCGGAAATCAAATCTGTGTCCTTGGGTGCATGCTTAGGTCCCATGCAAGAAATGGGAATGAACTTCAAACACCAGGGCACCGTTTATTGCCAGAAAAACATTGAGATGCCTGGTTTTTAAATTCTAGTAAATCCAAAACTCGTCTGAAATTCATCAAACTTGGCATGCCATCATGGAATGGCACCCGAGATGCTGTGGTATTTTTCATGTCCATTTTGAGAGAAGGCGCACTCGAATAATGATAGCCAACAAAGGCATTTTGAAAAAATAGCCGCCACTTTAATATCTCAAACGTTTCTATAATTCAAACCGTGTGCGTTCTGTTAACCATTAACATGATGCCACGTGTCTTGGTTTTAATGGTTGTAGGAGGTGTTGTGCGGACAGCTGCTTGACCTTGACTGAACGGTAGGCGTGCGAGTGCAGTCCGATATGCAGGCTGGCCGAGAGGAGTGCAAGTTGTCCTCAAATGCGCAGGCTCACCGGGAAGTGTGCAAGCTGTACGCTACACAGGCTCACTGGGAAGCAAGCCCTTCGACTTCCATGGCCGCCTGCCTTCCTCTCCATGCCCCCCAGCGGCATGGGACGACATGATGCAAAGTTAGAGCAGGATTTCTGCATCTCATCAACGCAAACGGTTCTTTTGGATAACCGTGTGCAACCACTTACAAACAATTTGGTGCGATTTGCATCTGTCATATTGGGTATGTTACCATTTGTCAAACTAGAAAGATTGACATTTGTTGATCTAGTAACATTGCCATTTGTCAACCTTGTAACACTGCGATTTGTAAAAATATGAAGCTAAAAATCACTAGCAGTATCTAATTTTTGCAACTAAAATTCAGTAATTAAGCATAGATTTCATTCAAAGATTAAGCAGACGTTCTTAATTTATACAAACAGTTCAACTCGACAGATAAACCGACCAAACTTTTCCCCAATTTTTGCCAATCACGTACTGAAATAGCTAGTCCAACTATATATAGTAGCTAATTTTAAGTACGTTGTATAGTTCCACCAAATCTATAGTCAGATGAACTGAACAAAATAGCCCCTAAATACTACTACTGCGGAGGGGCTTTTTACTACTTTCGGCTGCCTCTCCTCTGCCGAGCGCGCTCAGTAAGAGGCGGAGGAGGAGCCTACCGGCAAGCTGGGCAACCGCAATTCGGTGGCTGCCGCTATTGAAGCTTCAGCGACGCTCACCTTGAACGCCCTCTGCAGCTCTAGACGACCCCTCTCGAAGCAGTGGTTCTCCTCGTAGATCTCCTGATTCCTCACCTCTGAGCGGCATGTGCCGCGGCCACGACAGCGGTAAGGCTCTTTGCAAGATCGACGAGGCGCTCCTCCTCCTCCCGCAAAAACTCGGTGTAGTGCGCAAGGTCGCTGACGCACGTGCGGGCATCCACCTCCACCTCCCACCTTCGGGCGGCGGTGGCGGAGCGGGTGATGACCCCGGCGGTCGATGGTGGGCTGGCGGCCATGGAGGCCGACGACGGGGTGGCGGCCACGACCACCACCTCCCACCTTCGGGCCGCGGTGGCGGAGCAAGTGATGGCCACGGTGGCCGGCAGTGGGGTGGCAGCCACCACGGCCACCTCCCGCCTTCGGGCCGCGACGGCGGAGCGGGCGATGACCCTAGCTTCGACGGTGGTGCGGCGGCAACGGCAGCCGGCAACAGCTGCCGACGGGCACCAGCGGCGGAGCGTGTGGTGGGTATCCTGCGCACACCCAATAGGGATGCCACGCGCACTACACTACGCCGGGGACTGCGCTGCCGCCGTGGTGTAGCCTTCCAGCTGGAGCTGTCCTCTGATGATGGTGGAGTGGCTGAGCAACGATGACGGACCGGTGCCACTTGCGATTGTGGGAGAAGTAGACGAGATAAGCTACAGGAAGGGAGCGGAAAATGCAACGCAGGGCTCACCGGCCGTGAGGGTTTTTATAGCAGGTCGGTAAGTATTGGGATTTTGGGAGATTTCACCAAGTCAGGCGGGAAGCTTGCGCGGGAACCTGCGAGGTTGCGCAAGAGCGGGCTCACCGACGATTCATTGACGCTACCGTTTGGCCAAAAGAACACCCCCGCGCACTGCGCAAGCTTGCGCTGTAAGCCGTCTGTGGCAGCGGAGTGACAAGACGTGCGAGAGGAGGACGAAAGGCCACGTACACATACGGTTAATAAAAAAATGTTTGCAATTTTATTACCTACTATACCCCCGTCCTGGTTTATAAGTATGATTTGACTAATAAAATATGAATGCATGTCGCCAAAGATTATATAGTTGGATTCGTATTTGAACATAGTTTCGAATTATATAATTTTTATAACATGCATTAACATTTTGTCGGTTAAATTTGAGGGCAAAGTATGGCACAGAATATAAAGGGGACTATAGACTAGACGGAGGTGGTAGCACACGACCGCTCTCTACACAGCGACGCAACTGTCGGCGGGCTTGTAGGCGACCATTTCCTGCGTGTTCAACTGCTCTATGTGTGTGGTTGCTTGCGATTCAGGCGGCCGCAGCGCGCTCTGCTCACGTCCCGCCGCGTGCACTCTGCTCTCACATCCCTCCGGGTGCTCTGCCCTCGTCCCTCCACGCGTGCTGCCAATGTTTGGGGCCGGCGCACGATCACGCACATTCGTGTGCATGCGGTTGCACCGGGCGCGGCGCGACGATGTAGTTACCCGCTGCAAAAACTGCCATGCGGACGCGCCGAGAATCCACGCCGCTCGGCCCCCTTTTATTCATGTGTCCATTTACCTTCGTCTCTCATCTCACACGACACAATAAGCACACCCACGAGGACACATACAGAGAGGACATCCAGCGGTTCCAATGGCGCTCCTACCAGCCGACGACGACAACGGCGGGCGGTTCACCACGCAACACGTCGTGGACACCCACGTGAGGGGGAAGGCTCTCTCCGTGGTGTACATGAACAATCCGGTCTCGGTGGAGAGCTCCATCCAAACTATGGAGCAGTTCCTTGCCGAAGACAAGTACCAAGTGGTCGGGTTCGACCTCGAGTACACCATGGGTCGTGTCGGGCATGATCAGAAGGTTGTCGTCGCCCAGTTGTGCGTGCGACATGACGTCCTCGTCTACCACTACCACCTGGCCACAACACCTTGCGAGCATTTATCCAGGTTTATCAACAACTCTGACTACAGTTTCGCTGCGGTGGACACCACCAACGATTTAAAAGCGCTCAAGGTTTCGTGCTTGAAATGCCCAAATCTTTTCAACATCCAGCGCCACTACAAGGTCTGGGGCAGCGACAAAAACAAACTGAACTCCCTGGTTGACCTCGCCTTGGCCATCATCAACCCATACTACATGAAGATCAAGATTGAGAGCAATAAGGACAGGAACACCTGGCACAATGTGTGGCATAAGAGACTGCATGAACAACATGTCAAGTACGCAGCCATGGACGCGTACACAAGCTACAAGATGTACATGCGGATCGTTGACATGAGGAACTGTCTTCTTCCTGACCCAGATGAGGGATCGAGCCACATAGCAGTGGCAGGAGCGTCACAAGAAGTAGATGACTAGACTATCGTTTCTCCTACTTTAGAATGCATGCAATTGTTTATTGAGGCGTGTACGAATGATCTGTATAGTCACTTGTGTAATTGGATGTTTATTTAAGTTATATATATATAGACAGAGAGAGAGAGAGTGACACTATTCTAATCCTCGGATTAGAATAACTATTTGGATCACGGGGCCCTATATAGGAGTACCAGAGGTTCCCGAACTCATAAAAAGAAAATAAGAAATCCCACCCCCGAACCCCACGTTCCCCACCTCTCCCTCGCTCTCTCCCTGGTCCCCGCCGCCGCCATGCGCCTCCTCCCTCACAGCTCCTCCCCCCATGACCGGCGTGTTGGGGAACGTAGCAATAATTCAAAATTTTCTACGTATCACCAAGATCAATCTATGGAGTCATCTAGCAACGAGGGAGGAGTGGATCTACATACCCTTGTAGATCGCGCGCGGAAGCGTTCAAGAGAACGGGGTTGATGGAGTCGTACTCGTCGTGATCCAAATCACCGATGATCCTAGCGCCGAACGGACGGCACCTCCGCGTTCAACACACGTACGGAGCAGCGACGTCTCCTCCTTCTTGATCCAGCAAAGGGGGGAGGAGAGGTTGATGGAGATCCAGCAGCACGACGGCGTGGTGGTGGAAGTAGCGGGATTCCAACAGGGCTCCGCCAAGCGCTGTGGGAGGAGGGAGATGTGCTCATGGGAGGGAGAGGGAGGCGCCAGGGCTTAGGTTTTGTTGCCCTCCCTTCCCCCCACTATATATAGGGCCAAGGGAGAGGGGGGAGGCGCAGCCTTGGCCCTTCCTCCAAGGAAGGGTGCGGCCAGGGGAGGAGTCCCTCCTCCCCAAGGCACCTCGGAGGTGCCTTCCCCCTTTAGGACTCTTCCTTTCCCTCTTCTCTTGGCGCATGGGCCTCTTGGGGCTGGTGCCCTTGGCCCATATAGGCCAAGGCGCACCCCCTACAGCCCATGTGGCCCCCCGGGGCAGGTGGCCCCACCCGGTGGACCCCCGGGACCCTTCCGGTGGTCCCGGTACAATACCGGTGACCCCGAAACTTGTCCCGATGGCCGAAATAGCACTTCCTATATATAATTCTTTACCTCCGGACCATTCCGGGGAACTCCTCGGACGTTCGGGATCTCATCCGGGACTCCGAACAACATTCGGTAACCACATACAAACTTCCTTTATAACCCTAGCGTCATCGAACCTTAAGTGTGTAGACCCTACGGGTTCGGGAACCATGTAGACATGACCGAGACACCTCTCCGCCCAATAACCAACAGCGGGATCTGGATACCCATGTTGGCTCCCACATGTTCCACAATGATCTCATCGGATGAACCACGATGTAGAGGATTTAATCAATCCGTATACAATTCCCTTTGTCTAGCGGTACGATACTTGCCCGAGATTCGATCGTCGGTATCCCGATACCTTGTTCAATCTCGTTACCGGCAAGTCTCTTTACTCGTTTGTAACACATCATCCCGTGATCAACTCCTTGATCACATTGTGCACATTATGATGATGTCCTACCGAGTGGGCCCAGAGATACCTCTCCGTCACACGGAGTGACAAATCCCAGTCTCGATTCGTGCCAACCCAACAGACACTTTCGGAGATACCTGTAGTGTACCTTTATAGCCACCCAGTTACGTTGTGACGTTTGGCACACCCAAAGCATTCCTACGGTATCCGGGAGTTGCACAATCTCATGGTCTAAGGAAATGATACTTGACATTAGAAAAGCTTTAGCATACGAACTACATGATCTTGTGCTAGGCTTAGGATTGGGTCTTGTCCATCACATCATTCTCCTAATGATGTGATCCCGTTATCAACGACATCCAATGTCCATGGTCAGGAAACCGTAACCATCTATTGATCAACGAGCTAGTCAACTAGAGGCTTACTAGGGACATGGTGTTGTCTATGTATCCACACATGTATCTGAGTTTCCTATCAATACAATTCTAGCATGGATAATAAACGATTATCATGAACAAGGAAATATAATAATAACTAATTTATTATTGCCTCTAGGGCATATTTCCAACAGTCTCCCACTTGCACTAGAGTCAATAATCTAGTTCACATCGCCATGTGATTAACACTCACAGGTCACATCGCCATGTAACCAACATCCAAAGAGTTTACTAGAGTCAATAATCTAGTTCACATCACTATGTGATTAACACTCAATGAGTTCTGGGTTTGATCATGTTGCTTGTGAGAGAGGTTTTAGTCAACGGGTCTGCTACATTCAGATCCGTATGTACTTCGCAAATCTCTATGGCATCTCCTAGATGCAGCTACCACGTTCTATTTGGAGCTATTCCAAATAACTGTTCTACTATACGAATCCAGTTTACTACTCAGAATAATCTGGATTAGTGTCAAAGTTTGCATCGGCGTAACCCTTTACGACGAACTCTTTTACCACCTCCATAATCGAGAAAATTCCTTAGTCCACTAGTTACTAAGGATAACTTTGACCGCTGTCCTGTGATCCATTCTTAGATCACTCTTGTACCCCTTGACTGACTCATGGCAAGGCACATTTCAGGTGCGGTACACAGCATAGCATACTGTAGAGCCTATGTCTTAAGCATAGGGGACGACCTTCGTCCTTTCTCTCTATTCTGCCGTGGTCGAGCTTTAAGTCTTAACTTCATACCTTACAACTCAGGCAAGAACTCCTTCTTTGACTGATCCATCTTGAACACCTTCAAGATCATGTCAAGGTATGTGCTCATTTGAAAGTACCATTAAGCGTTTTGATCTATCCTTATAGATCTTGATGCTCAACGTTCAAGTAGCTTAATCCAGGCTTTCCATTGAAAAATACTTTCCAAATAACCCTATATGCTTTCCAGAAATTCTACGTCATTTCTGATCAACAATATGTCAACATATACTTATCAGAAATTCTATAGTGCTCCCACTCACTTCTTTGGAAATACAAGTTTCTCATAAACTTTGTATAACACCCAAAATCTTTGATCATCATCAAAGCATACATTCCAACTCTGAGATGCTTACTCCTGTCCTCAGAAGGATTGCTGGAGCTTTGCATACTTATTAGCATCTTTCAGGATTGACAAAACCTTCCGGTTGTATCACATACAACCTTTCCTCAAGAAAATCATCGAGGAAACAATGTTTGACATCCTATCTGCAAGATTTCATAAATAATGCAGTAATCGCTAATATAATTCCAACAGACTCTTAGCATCGCTACGAGTGAGAAAGTCTCATCGTAGTCAACTCCTTGAACTTGTCAGAAAACATCTTAACGACAAGTCGAGCTTTCTTAATGGTGACATTTACCATCATTGTCCGTCTTCCTTTTAAAATCCATCTGCACTCAATAGCCTTACGACCATCGAGCCGTTCTGCCAAAGTCTACACTTTGTTTTCATACATGGATCCTCTCTCGGATTTTATGGCCTCGAGCCATTTATTGGAATCTGGGCCCACCATCGCTTCTCCATAGCTCGTAGGTTCATTGTTGTCTAGCAACATGACTTCCAAGACAGGATCACGTACCACTCTGAAGTAGTATGCATCCTTGTCATCCCACGAGGTTTGGTAGTGACTTGATCTGAAGTTTCATGATCACTATCATAAGCTTCTACTTCAATTGGTGTAGGTGCCACAGGAACAACTTCCTATGCCCTGCCACACACTAGTTGAAGAGACGGTTCAATAACCTCATCAAGTCTCCACCATCCTCCCACTCAATTCTTTCGAGAGAAACTTTTCCTCGAGAAAGGACCCGATTCTAGAAACAATCCCTTATTGCTTTCGGATCTGAGACAGGAGGTATACCCAATTGTTTTAGGTGTCCTATGAAGATGCATTTATCCGCTTTGGGTTCGAGCTTATCAGCCTGAAACTTTTTTCACATAAGCGTCGCAGCCCCAAACTTTTAAGAAATGACAGCTTAGGTTTCTCTAAACCATAGTTCATACGGTGTCATCTCATCGGAATTACGTGGTGCCCTATTAAAGTGAATGTGGTTGTCTCTAATGCCTAACCCATAAACTATCATGGTAATTCGATAAGAGACATCATGGTATGCATCATATCCAATAAGGTGCAGTTATGATGTTCGGACACACCATCACACTATGGTGTTCCAGGCTGTATTAGTTGTGAAATAATTTTCACAATGTCTCAATTCTGTGCCAAACTCGTAATTCAGATATTCATCTCTATGATCATATCATAGATCTTTTATCCTCTTGTCATGACGATCTTTCAACTTCACCCTGAAATTACTTGAACCTTTCAATAATTCAGACTCGTGATTCATCAAGTAAATATACTCAACATCTACTCAAATCATCTATGAAGTAAGAACATAACGATATCCACTACATGCCTCAACACTCATTGGACTGCACACATCAAAATGTATTACTTCCAACAAGTTGCTTTCTAGTTCCATTTTACTGAAAACGAGGCTTTCAGTCATCTTGCCCATGTGGTATGATTTGCATGTCTCAAGTGATTCAAAATCAAGTGAGTCCAAACGGTCCATTTGCATGGAGTTTCTTCATGCATATACACCAATAGACATGGTTTGCATGCCTCAAACTTTTCAAAAATGAGTGAGCCCAAAGATCCATCAACATGGAGCTTCTTCATGCGTTTTATACCGATATGACTTAAGTGGCAGTGCCACAAGTAGGTGGTACTATCATTACTATCTTTTGGCATGAACATGTGTATCACTACGATCGAGATTCAATAAACCATTCATTTCAGGTGTAAGACCATTTGAAGGTATTATTCAAATAAACAGAGTAACCATTATTCTCTTTAAATGAATAACCGTATTGCGATAGACATAATCCAATCATGTCTATGCTCAACGCAAACACCAAATAACAATTATTTAGGTTTTAATACCAATCTTGATGGTAGAGGGAGCGTGCGATGCTTGATCATATCAACCCTGGAAACACTTCCAACACCTATCGTCAGCTCACCTTTAGCTAGTCAACGTTTATTCCGTAGCCTTTTGTTTCGAGTTACTAACACTTAGCAACCGAACCGGTATCTAATACCCTGGTGCTACTAGGAGTACTAGTAAAGTACACATCAACACAATGTATATCCAATATACTTCTATCGACCTTGCCAGCCTTCTCATCTACCAAGTATCTAGGGTAATTCTGCTCCAGTGGCTGTTCCCCTTATTACAGAAGCACTTAGTCTCGGGTTTGGGTTCAACCTTGGGTTTCTTCACTAGAGCAGCAGCTGATTTGCCGTTTCATGAAGCATCCCTTTTTTCCCTTGCCCTTCTTGAAACTAGTGGTTTCACCAACCATCAACAATTGATGCTCCTTCTTGATCTCTACTTTTGTGGTGTCAAACATCGCGAATATCTCAAGGATCATCATATATGTCCCTGATATATTATAGTTCATCACGAAGCTCAAGCAGCTTGGTGGTAATGACTTCGGAGAACCATCACTATTTCATCTGGAAGATCAACTCCCACTCGATTCAAGCGATTGTTGTAATCAGACAATCTGAGCACAAGTTCAACAATTGAGCTTTTCTCCCTTAGTTTGCAGGCTAAGAAAATCGTCGGAGGTCTTATACCTCTTGACGTGGGCACGAGCCAGAAATCCCAATTTCAGCCCTCGAAACATCTCATATGTTTTGCGACCTTTCAAAAACGTCTTCGGTGCCTCAATTCTAAACCGTTTAACTGAACTATCACGTAGTTATCAAAATGTGTATGTCAGATGTTCGCAACATCCACAGACGACGTTCGAGGTTCAGCACACTGAGCGGTGCATTAAGGACATAAGCCTTCTATGAAGCAATGAGGACAATCCTCAGTTTACGGACCTAGTCCGCATAATTGCTACTATCAACTTTCAACTAAATTTTCTCTAGGAACATATCTAAACAGTAGAACAGAAGCGCGAGCTACGACATAATTTGCGAAGACCTTTTGACTATGTTCAGGATAATTAAGTTCATCTTATGAACTCCCACTCAGATAGACATCCCTCTAGTCATCTAAGTGATTACATGATCCGAGTCAACTAGGTCGTGTCCGATCATCACGTGAGACGGACTAGTCAACATCGGTGAACATCTTCATGTTGATCGTATCTACCATACGACTCATGCTCGACCTTTCGGTCTTCTGTGTTCCGAGGCCATGTCTGTACACATGCTAGGCTCGTCAAGTCAACCTAAGTGTTTTGCGTGTGTAAATCTGTCTTACACCCGTTGTATGTGAACGTTAGAATCTATCACACCCGATCATCACGTGGTGCTTCGAAACAATGAACTGTCGCAACGGTGCACAGTTAGGGGGAACACTTTCTTGAAATTTTAATGAGGGATCATCTTATTTACTACCGTCGTTCTAAGTAAACAAGATGCAAAAACATGATAAACATCACATGCAATCAAATAGTGACATGATATGGCCATCATCACTTTGCTCCTCTTGATCTCCATCTTCGGGGCTCCATGATCATCATCGTCACCGGCATGACACCATGATCTCCATCATCATGATCTCTATCATCGTGTCTTCATGAAGTTGTCTCGTCAACTATTACTTCTACTACTACAGCTAACGGTTAGCAATAAAGTAAAGTAATTACATGACGTTTATGTTGACACGCAGGTCATAAATAAATTAAGACAACTCCTATGGCTCCTGCCGGTTGTCATACTCATTGACATGCAAGTCGTGATTCCTATTACAAGAACATGATCATCTCATACATCACATATATCATTCATCACATCCTTTGGCCATATCACATCACATAGCATACCCTGCAAAAACAAGTTAGATGTCCTCTAATTGTTGTTTGCATGTTTTACGTGGTTGCTATGGGTTTCTAGCAAGAACGTTTCTTACCTACGCAAAGACCACAACGTGATATGCCAATTGCTATTTACCCTTCATAAGGACCCTTTTCATCGAATCCGATCCGACTAAAGTGGGAGAGACAGACACCCGCTAGCCACCTTATGCAACTAGTGCATGTCAGTCGGTGGAACTAGTCTCACGTAAGAGTACGTGTAAGGTCGGTCCGGGCCACTTCATCCCACAATGCCACCGAATCAAGATTGGACTAGTAACGGTAAGCATATTGAACAAAATCAACACCCACAACTACTTTGTGTTCTACTCGTGCATAGAAACTACGCATAGACCTAGCTCTGATACCACTGTTGGGGAACGTAGCAATAATTAAAAATTTTCTACGTATCACCAAGATCAATCTATGGAGTCATCTAGCAACGAGGGAGGAGTGGATCTACATACCCATGTAGATCGCGCGCGGAAGCGTTCAAGAGAACGGGGTTGATGGAGTCGTACTCGTCGTGATCCAAATCACCGATGATCCTAGCGCCGAACGGACGGCACCTCCGCGTTCAACACACGTACGGAGCAGCGACGTCTCCTCCTTCTTGATCCAGCAAGGGGGAGGAGAGGTTGATGGAGATCCAGCAGCACGACGGCGTGGTGGTGGAAGTAGCGGGATTCCAACAGGGCTTCGCCAAGCGCTGCGGGAGGAGGGAGATGTGTCATGGGAGGGAGAGGGAGGCGCCAGGGCTTAGATTGGGCTGCCCTCCCTTCCCCCCACTATATATAGGGCCAAGGGAGAGGGGGGAGGCGCAGCCTTGGCCCTTCCTCCAAGGAAGGGTGCGGCCAGGGGAGGAGTCCCTCCTCCCCAAGGCACCTCGGAGGTGCCTTCCCCCTTTAGGACTCTTCCTTTCCCTCTTCTCTTGGCGCATGGGCCTCTTGGGGCTGGTTCCCTTGGCCCATATAGGCCAAGGCACACCCCCTACAGCCCATGTGGCCCCCCGGGGTAGGTGGCCCCACCCGGTGGACCCCCGGGACCCTTCCGATGGTCCCGGTACAATACCGGTGACCCCGAAACTTGTCCTGATGGCCGAAATAGCACTTCCTATATATAATTCTTTACCTCCGGACCATTCCGGAACTCCTCGTGACGTCCGGGATCTCATCCAGGACTCCGAACAACTTTCGGGTTACCGCATACTAATATCTCTATAACCCTAGCGTCACCGAACCTTAAGTGTGTAGACCCTACGGGTTCGGGAGACATGCAGACATGACCGAGATGACTCTCCGGTCAATAACCAACAGCGGGATCTGGATACCCATGTTGGCTCCCACATGTTCCACGATGATCTCATCGGATGAACCACGATGTCAAGGACTTAATCAATCCCGTATACAATTCCCTTTGTCTAGCAGTACGATACTTGCCCGAGATTCGATCGTCGGTATCCCGATACCTTGTTCAATCTCGTTACCGCCAAGTCTCTTTACTCGTTTCATAACACATCATCCCGTGATCAACTCCTTGATCACATTGTGCACATTATGATGATGTCCTACCGAGTGGGCCCAGAGATACCTCTCCGTCACACGGAGTGACAAATCCCAGTCTCGATTCGTGCCAACCCAATAGACACTTTCGGAGATACCCGTAGTGCACCTTTATAGTCACCCAATTACGTTGTGACGTTTGGCACACCCAAAGTATTCCTACGGTATCCGGGAGTTGCACAATCTCATGGTCTAAGGAAATGATACTTGACATTAGGAAAGCTTTAGCGAACGAACTACACGATCTTTGTGCTAGGCTTAGGATTGGGTCTTGTCCATCACATAATTCTCCTAATGATGTGATCCCGTTATCAACGACATCCAATGTCCATGGTCAGGAAACCTTAACCATCTATTGATTAACGAGCTAGTCAACTAGAGGCTTACTAGGGACATGGTGTTGTCTATGTATCCACACATGTATCTGAGTTTCCTATCAATACAATTCTAGCATGGATAATAAACGATTATCATGAACAAGGAAATATAATAATAACCAATTTATTATTGCCTCTAGGGCATATTTCCAACAGGCGAGCCTCCTCCCAATGGCCAGCATGCCTCCCCCTCCACCCCCGGGCGGCGCGGCTCCTCTCACGCAGTCGGTTCCAGGCGGGATCCCATGCGCCGCCGCCGCCAACTGCCCCACCATGCCCGCCGCCGACAACTGCCCTGCGACACCACCGCCGCCATCTTCCCCAGCATGTCGCCGCCACCATTCCCCAATCATGGCCACCTCCTGCTCTGTACTGCGCCCCTGCTCCTCGACTCCCTACGACGGCGCACATCCATCCACCATGTACGCCGGAAACAGCGACCCACAACCAGATCCCGCTGCTGCGGCCAGTGCCCCGACCTGATCCTGACACCCAGCACTCTCCCGCATCCCATGTCCTGCGCGCCTCCAACCATGTCCACCCCCTTCCCCACCCATGAGAGCCACCAACCCCCCACCGGCTGGGATGGCCATGCAGGATACTGTGGACATCTAGCGGTCGTCGTGCCATCCAGCTGCAGTTCAGAGCCGCCAACAGCTACAGGTCACACCCATACCCAACAGCGCCGCTGGCGCAGAGGTCTTCCTGCTTGTACCGGTGCTTGGGGGCGCGTCGGAGCACTTCTACCCACCTTGGCATCTGCATAATTGATTCCCCTAGTTTTAACAAGTACGTATTGTGTTTGTGTGACTGATCTCTACCCGTTTCACATCGAGCAGGTATTTTGTCTTTTAGATGCCGGTGAGGCCAAAAGTGCCGGTGGGGATCAAAGAAGGAAGCAACAAAAAAGTAGCCACGTGATCCAGTACAGCAAGCTGCAGGAAGTGCAACATTTTTGTGCACTTTAGTTCAGCTTCTACTATGGATGCCTTGCTCCGGCAAGGCTAGGAAAATAATTACTTCTATCCGCTATGTGAGAGGAACCTCGAGACGCCTTTCCACCTTCTAGTTGACTGCCCTTGGTCCAGACTAAGCTGGAACGTGATCGCTTCCCGAACAGGCCTGCTTTCGCTAAGGCTAATCATAGTGGGAGTAACTTAGCTAGTAACATAGCGCACTTTGAGAAAATTCTACTTATGTGGCAAGTAATTAATGAGAGGTAGTAACATAATATATTACTGTAACATAACGCTTTCCAAGACAAGATGAGTCTACGAGCTAATAAATGAAGCCATCTATAATACTACTAGTATATTACTTTGCATTATGAAGGTAGTAACATAGACTAGTGTCATATGCATGACATTAGTCTAAGTTACTCCCCACTATGACCAGCCTAAAGCCATTGTCCTGGAGCTTCTCCCTCAACATCAACCAATGGATGGGCGGCTGTTTCCGAAATGCGGGAACGGGCAAGCAAAAAGGAACACTGTCACTAATGCGCCTGATGGCCTGGGAAATTTGGCACGAGCGTAACAGACGGCTTTTCAAGATGGAATCACTCACCCACAATGCTTTCATTACTCTAGTTAGGGATGAGATTTTCTTGTGGAACCTGGCCGGTGCAGGAATTCCTTTCGATCCTGGGTGAGCCGTCTTTGTTGTTTCTTTTCTTCTTATGCCCCTTGTTCTCTTTTGTTTAGGTGCTTGCCTAGTCTGGGTTCTTTGTAACTGGTTTTCCCCCTCTGATCAATGAATTTGGTAGCCAAACTACCAACATTCAAAAAAAATCAACTTCTACTTGCATGCCACGCTGCCTCTACTCTGGTGGCGCAACCCGCCTCTCCCTGTTAATTACTGCATGCGAGAGCAATGCAGGTGTTGCCCCTGCACACGCAGCCTCAACAGGCATTGTACATTTTAGTAACAGTTTCATGATATTGTAGATAGGTGGCATTTGTGCTCGTGGGTGTTTGTGATTATTCCTAAATGGGGATATCTCGTTTCATATTATAGTTGCTTACCACATGCGCGTGTAGTGTGTGTTGATGCATGCGACACAACTGCTGCCTGGCAGCACAGGCATGCCACCAATCATCCTAGTAGTATATTTTTTTGGTCATATGTGTGGGCTACTACATGTTCAGTTGTTAGTTGTGAATTAGATACATGAGATTTCGATATTTCCCGTTTCAAAAAATATTGATGAATATTTCTACATGTGTATATTGAACTTAAGAATTTACACCGATTTTTATAGACCAAAACAACGTAGTTTAAAAAGGCAACAAATAAAATAAGAAATCACGTGATGTTCACTAGGAATACATAGTAAATATGGAGAACAAAAAAGTTGATGTAATTTTTTTCAAAAGTTATTTTTTAGAAAACCATCAAGTTAAAAGAAACAAACATTTGAAAATCCAGGATCGCTGAATAAAGAAGTTCAAAGAAAAAACTAACAAACACAAAAACGCAAGTAGAAAATTAGATATTATATATAAAATAAAAATAAATCACATTTCTAAAACAAACTAGGATTTTCCTAGGTTCTAAAAAATCCTAGAAGTTCAAATTTAAATAACTAAGGGTTCAATGTTTATTAAATAACTCATTGCTAATGAATAAATAAGTAAGTTAAAAAACAGTGCATTTCATAACTTGTAAAACAATGATTCTCTCTGTTTTTTAAAAAATCTAGAAGTTCAAATTTTACAACACATAAGTTCAATGCTTATTGCATACCAAGAAGGTCAAATTGACAAAACAAAAGAGTTCATAAAATACGGGTTTCCCTGTTTCTAAAAAAATCTAGAAGTTTAAATATAAATAATAGAGCGGTTCGATGTTTATTACAAAATCAAAAAGGTTAGATAAAAAATGTTCAAAATGGTTTATAAAAAGAGAAGTTCAAATGAAAATAACGAAGCGGTCCGATCTTTATTTCGAAACTAGGATTTCCCTGTTACTCAAAGAATAAACAAAGAAGTTCAAAATTAAAAAAAGGGGCCATTCAAAAAATATTGAAAAAACGAATTCCCCTATTTCTAATAAAAGCAAGAGGTTCAAATTTAAGGACGAAGAATTTCGATGTTAATTACAAAACCAAGAAGTTCCAATTAATAAAGAATAGTTCCAAAAAATTATATAAATCAGATTTTCCATGTTTATATACTAAGAAATAGAAAAAAGCTCACTTAGAAAATGATAACTCTCAAAGTTCAAATTTAATAAATTGGATAGTTCAACAAAGAATAGAAAACAAAAAAGAGACATACATATCTTTGTACAAAAAATCCCATGGAATTTTATTTTTGCTTTTCGAAAATGGATGTTTCTCATTCCTTAAAAACACCTAGAAGTCCAAATTTAAATAACAAATGGTACGATATTTAGAATTAGGATTTTTTCCCCATTACTAAAGAATAAATTAAGAAGGTCACAATAAAAAATAGAGAAGTTACAAATTTTATAGAGAATCAATTTTCATCATTTCTAGAAAAAAAACTAGAGGTTCAAGTTTAAATAGCGGACAAGATCAATGTTTAAATAACGGCAAAGTTGCGTGTTTTCAATAGCTTTCCATCAGTATATCATTTGCTCAATTCCGGTAAGTCGTTGGGGAGTTACGGATAAAAAACAACATGTGAAAAACAGAGTGAAGTTCAAAAAGAACTACTCTAGAAGTTCAACCTCTTCACGAAGTGCATTTCCGGAGACTCTGTTTTTTCGGTGAAGGCAGAACACATGATCTCAGAAGTTCAGATTGATAACTGCCAGAAGTTCACGTACTACACGGTGTGCATTTTGTATTAAAAAGAATGAAAATGCAAAGCCTAAAGTTTTGTTTCTAGAAGTTCAAGTGCTCGGCCCAAGAAAGTTCAAAAATTCTTGTGAGGGAGGTTGAAAAAAAACGTGACAGAAGTTCAAGGTGAAAACGATGAGAAGTTCAACTACTGCAAGGAATGCATTTCAGGAGAGAATAACAGTATAGAAAAATAAAAGCTTAAAAAGTTTGTTGAGAAAAGTTCAAGTGCTCTGTCCGGGAAAGTTCAAAAATTCTTGTGAGAGAGGTTCAGCTTGTATTTCCATGTTCGAAAACACAAAAATTAAATTATTTTTTTGCGTTTTAAAATAATTCTCTCAATCCACAAAGAAGTTCAGTTATTATTTGGGAGCAATTTGATTTCAAAAAGAAAATAAAAATTCAAATTATAAAAATGTAAAAAGTTCAGTACTACATGGTGTGTGTTTAATATGAGAAAAATTAATTAAAAGGCAAGGTCCAATTTTTTTGTTATAAGTTCAAGTCCTCCGTCAGAGATAGTTAAAAAATTTATTGGGAAAGAGGTTTGTACAAAAGGAATATTATTCATGTAACGCGGACAGATGGATGGGAAAATTACAAACGAAAATATGTCACAGAAGTTGAACGAGAAAACAGCAGGAAGTTCAACTACTACACTGAATGAATTTTAGATGAATTTTTTTAAACCATCGCGAGTATGAAAAAATGATCAACGCGGGAAAATTGTGTGTTTACAGCAGGTTTCCATCGGTATATCACATGCTCAATTCTAGTGAGTGGATGGAGAGCTGCGAGCAAAAAAAGACGTGGAAAACAAAGTGAAGTTCAAGTACACACGTCGAGAAGTTCAAGTTCTTCACGCAGTGCATTTTTGAAGAATCTGTTTCGCGATAAAGGCAGAAGGCATGATCTCACCATTTTCAAAATTACTTGAAAACGACCAGAAATCATAAAAAATCATCAACATGAAAAAGTTTTGCATTTTCCGTAGCTATTCAACGGTATATTATTTGCCCCGTTCCGATAAAGTTTGTAAAAATTATGGTGAAAATACGTTTTTAGCCATTTTCAAAGTTGACGTAAAACCGTAATGAGTTGGGACAAACAATATATACCAAAAAGTTTTGCATTTTTTCAAGCTTTCCAACGCCATATCATTTGCTACATCGAACGTACGGTTAAATAAATAGATCAAAAATACGAACTCGGTGGGACTTGTACCGTTTTCTAAATTAGTCTTAAACCGTTCAAAATTAGAAAAAACTTTCAACAAGAAAAAGTTGCGCATTTTCATATGCTTTCCAACGCCATATCATTTGCCTCAATTGGATTAGCCGTATGGAAATAACATAAAAAATACGAACTCGGCTGTTCGATTTGCAAAATTTTACGATTTTCCAAATTACTCTTTAACCATAGGGAATTAGAGAAAACTTTAAACATGTGGAAGGAGCGGTTTTTCAGCAGCTTTCCAACGCCATATTATTTGCCTCATTCCGATAAATGGTTTAGAAATGTGATCGAAAATACGATTTAGGTTTTTTGTATGAAGAAAAATGGTTTTCAAAACTGCTCTTAAACCGCTTACATTTCGCCAAAAATTTAACTTGGGTCATGATACTGGTGTCCATAGCTTTCCAACCGTATATCGCAAGCCCCATTTGGGGAATGTTGGCGGAAGTTCAACATAGCACAGAGGGAAGTTCAGGGCGAACAACTCAGGCAGTAAAATTGCAAAAAAAACGCAATTTCATCACGACCCGATAGAAAAATCCACCAACGAGCGAGATTCCTATTTAAAACGGGCATTTAGTTATGAAAAACTATTTCTAGATTAAACTTACATCACATAGAACACGATTGACCAGAATAATTCACCGAGGGGGACACGGTTGCGAAGATAGCCCGAAGGTCGGGTTTCTACAGAGGGAAGTTCAGGCGTGTAACTCAGGAAGTTCATGTTCTGATCCCGTGATCAGAATATACATGTTATCCTACTATAGATAGAGCAAATCACATGGCTTATTAGCAGCAATCATCTGTGTTCTTATTGGTCTTCGCACATATTTCTGATTACGGACATGTTTGCCGTGTATCACACACATCTTGTTTAGTTGAACTATTTCCATTGTGTTGCCTAATCACACACAGTTCATCCCAGTGAACTGTATGCTATATATCGCACACACCTTTATCTGGCTGCCCGTTTCTTTTGTTCCTCCTCATCCCAAACAGTTAATTGAACTGAACCATATGCCCTACATCGCACACACAACTAAAATATGAACCATGTTTGATGCATCTGTCATCGCAAATGTTTTGCACCTTTTTTGTCGGGTTTTTTACACCCCTGTTTGCAATTATGGCATCGCACACAGTTTCGTCGAAGGGTCTCTGATCGTAGTGTTGCATTTGGACTATCCTACAGTAGTGATGGGCCCTTATAGTGAGCTAATAAGACAAGCTACTCCTCATTCTCGGAGATATCGATGACGATTGGCTCCTTGGACATGGAAGAGGGCGAGGCCTCCGCATCGTGGGTGCCCTTGTTGTAGTGGTGAGTCGCCTGAGCCACTCCGGGCACCAACCTGCTGGCTCTCGAGGTGAGGTAAGCACGTGCATGCTGAGAAAACACATCGTAGTCTTCGTCGAAGGCACCGGCGATGGCCTCGAGAAAATGCCACAAACTGTTGTTTAAAGCAGCCATCTGCATCGCGGCGTCGGTGCGTGAGGCGTCAACGGTGGCCTCGACGGCGAGGTGCTCCTCCAAGATCTGGGGGTCGGCACGAATGCCAGCCATCGCGACCTCATCCGCGCGTGCGGCCATGATTTGGTTCTCCGCTGCCAAATGCTCCTTGAGATCCTGGCCATATTGCATGCACCATGGCTTAGGCTGGCGCTTATTTGGTGGAGAGGTCGGTGATTTGGGTGGAAGGTGTCGCGCTCGCGCCGGCAGTCGGGGCATGTGGGATGTGGGAGGAGGAGGAGGATGGGGGTCGGGTGTGGATTACCTACCTGGATAAGCGAGGTCGAGTAGCGTGAAGAAGGGTCGCCGGCAAGGTCGCGGCGCTGCAAGCAAGGAGTGAAGGTTTCAACTTGGAAAGGAAGGCAGAAACAGGGGAAATGTGGCTTTTGGTAAGGGGGAAGGGGCGGGGAGGTAGATATTTCCATAGAAGCCGAAAATATGGAATCGCTTCAAGGAAAAAACTGGCGCGCAAAGTGTCATCAGACACGGTCCCTTATTCAGAGCGGGTTGTGGACTGCAGCCGTCGAACCTTCTCGCGTAAGCCGTATGCGTACTATACTCCGACGGTGCTCCAAGATATTTTGTGATGCATCTCACACGGTTGGTTATAATAAACTATGTGGGATCTACTTGATTTTTCGTTTTGATTTGAATTACATAATGGGGTCACAGCGGCCATGGACGGTGTTTGACTTGCTAGACCTTTTATCTATAGGAACATGCAACTATATGTGTGTCATAAAAGAATTGGAATTATTCAGGGTTCGTTTGGACATTTTTATGCATTAACTAAGTTTTCAATGCATTTATGTGCATAATTCAAATTTGAACTACATGCACATGCTCCAGTGCATATAAATTGGTTGAAAAACCAAATCTTTGTCCTTGGGTGCATGCTTAGGTCCCGTGCAAGAAATGGGAATGAATGTCAAACACCCTGCCACTGTCACTCAGCCGCAAACATTAAGATACCTTGTTTCTAATTTTTGTAAATCCAAAAACTCTTCTGAAATTCATGAAACTTGGCATGCTATCATGGAGCGGCATCAACATGCCGTGGTAAATTTTTGTCCCATTTGGGGCAGGTTTGGGTATATGCTTCTCACAAACCAGAGATTTCTCACAACAAACATGATGGTTTCGGTAGGGAAGGCCCCACCTTTGGGGACAAAATGATATCCATTGTCTCTTATTGCTTTCAAAAATTTTCTCATGTCAACATAGAACAGCAGGAGTGTTGTGTTATTTTTTGTGATTTTTTGCAGTTCATTTGGACATTTTTATGCATTAACTGAGTTTTCAATGCATTTATGTGCATAATTCAAATTTGAACTACATGCACATGCTCTAGTGCATATAAATTAGTTTAAAACTCAAATCTATGTCCTTGGGTGCATGCTTAGGTCCCATGCAAGATATGGGAATGAATTTCAAACACCAGGGCACCGTTGATTACCAACAAAACCTTGAGATACCTGGTTTTTAAATTCTGGCAAATCCAAAACTCGTTTGAAATTCATGAAACTTGGCATGGTATCATGGAGCGGCATCAACATGCCATGGTAAAAAATTGTCCCATTTGGGGCAGGTTTGGGTATAAGCTTCTCACAAACCAGAGCTTATCACAACAAGCATGATGGTTTCGATAGGGAACGTCCCACCTTTGGGGACGAAACGATATCCATTGGCACTTATTGCTTTCAAATTTTTTCTCGTGTCAACATAGAATAACAGGAGTGTTTGTGTCAATTTTTGTGATTTTTCAGGGTTCGTTTGGACATTTTTATGCATTAACTGAGTTCTCAGTGCATTTATGTGCATAATTCAAATTTTAACTACATGCACATGCTCTAGTGCATATAAATTGGTTGAAAAATCAAATATGTGTCCTCAGGTGCATGCTTAGGTCCCATGCAAGAAATGGGAATGAATTTCAAACACCAGGGCACCGTTGATTGCCGACAAAATGTTGAGATACCTGGTTTTTAAATTCTAGTAAATCCAAAACTCGTCTGAAATTCATGAAACTTGGCATGGTATCATCGAGCGGTATCAACATGTTATGGTAAATAATTTGTCCCATTTTGGGCAGGTTTGGGTATAAGCTTATGACAAACTAGAGCTTATCACAACAAGCATGATGGTTCCGATAGGGAACGTCCCACCTTTGGGGACGAAACGATATCCATTGCCTCTTATTGCTTTCAAATTTTTTCTCGTGTCGGCATAGAACAACAGGAGTGTTGTGTCAATTTTTGTGATTTTTCGGGGTTCGTTTGGACATTTTTATGCATTAATTGAGTTTTCAATGCATTTATGTCCATGATTCAAATTTGAACTACATGCACATGCTCCATTGCATATAAATTGGTTGAAAAATCAAATATGTGTCCTTGGGTGCATGCTTAGGTCCCATGCTAGAAATGTGAATGAATTTCAAACACCAGGGCACCGTTGATTGGCTGCAAAACATTGAGATACCTGAACAGCTGCTTGACTAAACGGGAGGCGTGCGAGCGCAGTCTGGTTCGCAGGCTCACCATGAAGCGTACAAGCTGTTCAATGTAGGTTCTGTGCATCTCTTCAATGCAAACGGTTCAGATTATGGTATGCAAATTAAAGCCAGACTTCGGCGCTAAGCCAAGAGACACTGCGATTTGTCAAAATATGCAGCTAAAAATCAATAGCACTATCTATTTTCTGCAACTAAAATTCAATAATTAAGCATAGATTTCATTCATACTAGAGATTAGGCAGTCGTTCTCACCGGGAAGCGAGACAGCCTTGGATCACCGCCCGCCTCGCTCCCACTGGTCTATATTAATGGCGCCACTGAGCAGCCGCACCCCACCATCCTCGTCACACACACAATTCCTCTCTCTCTCCGTCCGCATCCTCGATGCCGCTCTGAGTCCTCAAGCCGTCATTGTACAAGGATGCCACCGAAGCGCCCCATCGGAGGGAGTGGCAACGCCGGGGCTGCTGAAGCACCAAGGCACGACCTGAATATGGAGACGGAGGTTTCTGTCACCGTCGACAAAGTGGAGAACGAGGCTGCCAACAAGCGGAGGCGGGTCGAGAAAGAACCGCAAGCGACTCCAGCAGGAATAGACTTCATCAACAACCTCCCCGATGATATGTTCATAGTCATCATATCCCTCCTCCCAATCAAATATCGGGCAAGGATAGCCGCCCTTTCCCGATGGTGGCGCCCCCTATGGCTCCTCACCCCTGTCGACCTCCTCGACGCCCACAAGCTCTGCCATGGCTATCGCCAAAGCTTGGATGCATTCTCCTAAAACCTTGGCAGTCACCATGGCCCAATCAAAGGCCTTATCACGGGCAAGTTTCATTCCAATGGCAAGGACCCAGCCAAGCTTGACGAGTGGTTCCGATCCCCCACCATAGACCAGCTCGAGAAGCTCAGTTTTAATGATGGGCATATGTGCTTGCTGCCAACGTCCGCGCTCCGCTTCGCGCCCACGCTGCGCCTCGCCAAGTTCATGAACTGCCATCCCCCATTAATGATGCGCCCGCTCTTTTTCTACCACGACTGAAGCACCTCGAGCTCGTCACTGTCCGCATCCCAAAGGATGACATGGAGCGCCTACTCTGCAGCTATACTGCACTCGAGTTCCTTCATCTTCAGGCAATGAATTGGTCGAGTACCTTGCACATCACCTCCAGGACTCTCTAGACTATTTTTGTGTGTTGTTGGTGCTGCAACGAGAGATCACAAAAGGTGGACCATAATATGGTCATTCAGGACACACCTTCACTTGAGAGATTACTTGTAGTTGATCAACAAGGTCCAATAAGAATCAATGTCATTTCTACGCTGAAATTGAAAGTGGTGGGCTACTCATCTGTCAAATACTACAACTTTCAGGTACAACAGTCGCCTTATACCTCTCCTTCTTGATATCAACATTATTTCTAGTTTTGAAGATGTATGTTCGTCTGTCATCCAGAGAAGCTTCACCCAGACTCTGGGCACAATGAAGGTCTTGGCACTAGAATCTGTCGGCCCGAACCTGGACCAAGTTGTCAGTTGCTTGAGATGCTTTCCGTGCCTGAACAAGATGTATATCGAGGTGATGTTTCTTTCCTGTTAAATGTTAACCATAAGGGAGTTCAATTTTTTGCACCTTTTCCCAAGTTTACAATGCCAATGTACTACGATTTCTGAAGGAATTTTGGAGGATTTTAGGACACACACCCCCACCCCATATTGGTTGCTTCATTCATATGGTTACAATCGTCCATAAGCATTTCTCCTTTGGATTCATCTATACTAGTTTTCTTAGTGAATTTTTCATCCAATCCAACCTCTTGTGAAGAAGGCTACATGTTTCTAGATTGTAATCAAATGCCCATGTTAATCATGCCAGATCAAAGATGGCACATTGGTGCGTTTTACAAATCTTGCAAATCAAATGGGCGTGTAGCAGTGTTCAAAATTGCATGTAGGCACTAACACGTTCTCTTCTTTTGTAGATAATAATAGGCCCAGAGGTGGATACTGTTTATAATGACAATCACATCGAATGCCTGGATCTGCATCTCTCAATTATTACTTTGAACTCCTACCGAGGGACCTTACCGATACACTCGCCAGGTTCTTTCTTGCGAGAGCAAAGGTGCTGAGGGTACCGAGGTTGAACACACATTTAATTAGGAAAGATCAATGGTATGATTATTAGAGCCGGAAGGTACTGGGAATGTAAGTGCCTCCAAAAATGCCAAACTTCGTATTGGAAGAGCATATGGCAAAGCAATTGGAAGTCATTGTGTCAAACCCATACATGACTTGTCAGTGGCTGATCCCTTTTAAGAAATGACGTGGTTTGCAATGTTTGAATTTGGGCGTTGTAATCTTTAAATTTGAACCTTGCAATATTTATGGTATTTGTTATATTGAACCATTTATGTTCTCTTGTCTCAACGCAAACAGTTCATCCGAGTGAACCGCATGTCGTATATCGCACACACCTTGATCTGGTTGATCGTTTCTTTTGTGTTGCCTAATCACAAATAGTTCATCCGAGTGAACTGTATGTTGTACATCGCACACACCTTGATCTGGCTGACCATTTCTTTTGTGTTGCCTAATCACAAACAGTTCATCCGAGTGAACTGTATGATGTACATCACACACACATTCATCTGGCTGCCCGTTTCTTTTGTTCCTCCTCATCGAAAACGGTTAATTGAACTGAACCATATGCCCTGAATCGCACACGCAACTAAAATATGAACCGTTTTTGATTTATCCTCCATCAAAAACGTTTTGCACCTTTTTTGAAAGTTTTTTTACACCACCGTTTGTGATTATGCATCGCACACAATTTTGTCGAAGGGTATCTGATCATAGTGTCGCGTTAGTAGCATCCTGCAGTAGTGTATCCAAGGCAATGATTATGTAATATAGGCATCATGTTCGTGTCAAGTAGACCGACTCCTGCCTGCATCTAGAGTATTAAGTTCATAAAGAACATAGTAACGCTTTAAGTAAGATGACATGATGTAGAGGAATAAACTCAAGCAATATGATGTAAACCCCATCTTTTTATCCTCTATGGCAACAATACAACGTGCCTAGCTACCCCTACTTTGTCACTAGGTGAGGACACCGCAAGATTGAACCAAAAGCTAAGCACTTCTCCCATTGCAAGAAAAATCAATCTAGTTGGCCAAACCAAACCGATAGTTCAAAGAGAATTACAAAGATATCAAATCATGCATATAAGAATTCGGAGAAGATTCAAATAATATTCATAGATAATCTGATCATAAATCCATGATCCATCGGATCTCAACAAACACATCACAAAAGAAGATTACATCGGATAGATCTCCAAGAACATCGAGGAGAACATGGTATTGAGAATCAAAGAGAGATAAGAAGCCATCTAGCTACTAGCTATGGACCCGTAGGTCCGAGGTAAACTACACACGCTTCATCGGAAGGGCAATGGAGTTGATGTAGATGCCCTCCGTGATCTAAACCCCCTCCGGCAGGATGCCGGAAAAGGCCCCAAGATGGGATCTCACGGGAACAGAAGGCTGCGGCGGTGGAAAAGTGCTTTCGTGGATGCTTTTGGAGGTTCTGGAATATATGTGAATATATAGGGCCAAGGGCTAGGTTAGAGGACTCCTGAGGGGGTGGCAAGGTAGGGGCCCCCCTAGGGCGCGCCCTCCACCCTTGCCGCCACCTCACGTCTCTTCTGACTTGCACTCCAAGTCTCCTGGGTGTCTTTTGGTCCAAGAAAAACCATCGCAAAAGTTTTATTCCATTTCTGCGAAGCTCAAAAACAAGGAAAAACATAAACTGACACTGGGCTCTAGGTTAATAGGTTAGTCCCGGAAATAATATAAAATAGCATATTAATGCATATAAAACATCCAAAATGGATAATATAATAGCATGGAACAATCAAAAATAGTAGATATGTTGGAGACGTATCACCTTATACCAAGAAATTATGTATGACATAGCACCCGCTGAAATAGAAGATATAGATGTTACTTGGGATTGTTAGAGATGTTGAAGTCTTGTATGGGAAAATAAAATACCCTATTGATTTTCTAGTTCTTAGTTCCCCACAAGATGATTTTTGTCCCATTATCTTTGGTAGACCTTTCTTGAACACTGTCAATGCTACTATAGATTGTCATAAACAAACTGCCAGTGTTAGCTTTGGTGATGAGTCTCATGGGTTTAATTTCTCCAAGTTTACTAGATAACCCCGTGATAAAGAATTACCTAGTAAGGATGAAACAATTGGTCTTGCTTATATTGCTATGCCTCCTAATGATCCTCTAGAACAATATTTGCTCGACCATGAAAATGATATGCATTTACGAGAAAGAAATGAAATAGATAAAATATTCTGTAAACAACAACCTCCGCTTAAACACAATTTACCTATTGAAACTCTAGGGGGTCCTCCTCCACCTAACGGTGGTCCTGTGTTTGAATTAATACAATTGCTTGACAATTTTAAATATGCTTATCTTAATGAGAAAAAGATATATCATGTTATTATTAGTGCTAACCTTTCAAAACATGAAGAAGAAAGATTATTGAAAATTCTGAAGAACCACCGAGCTACTATTGGATATATTCTTGATGATGTTTCGGGCATTAGTCCCACTATATGTCAACACAAGATTAATATGGAACCTGATGCTAAACCCGCTGTCGATCACCAACGATGTTTGAATCCTAACATGAAAGAAGTGGTAAGAACTGAAATACTAAAACTTCTGGAAGCAGGTATAATCTATCCCATAGCTGATAGTAGATGGGTAAGTCCCGTTCATTGTGTCCCCAAGAAAGGAGGTATTACTGTTGTTCCTAATGATAAAAATGAACTTATTCCACAAAGAATTGTTACTAGCTATAGAACGGTAATTTATTTCAGAAAATTAAATAAAGCAACTAGAAAAGATCATTACCCTTTGCCTTTTATTGATGAAATGCTAGAAATATTATCTAAGCACACTCACTTCTGTTTTCTTGATGGATATTCTCATTTTTCTCAAATACCTGTTTCACAACCTGATCAAGAGAAAACCACGTTTACTTGTCCTTTTGGAACTTATGCTTATAGACGTATGCCTTTTGGTTTATGCAATGCACCTGCTAGCTTTCAAAGATGTATGACTACTATATTCTCTGATTTTTTGTGAAAAGATTGTTGAGGTTTTGATGGATAATTTTTCCGTTTACGGAACTTCTTTTGATGATTTCTTAAGCAACCTTGATCGAGTTTTGCAGAGATGTGAGCAAACTAATCTTGTCTTGAATTGAGAGAAGTGCCACTTTATGGTTAATGAAGGTATTGTCTTCGGACATAAAATTTCCAAACAAAGTATTGAGGTGGATAAAGCTAAAGTTGATGCAATTGAGAAAATGCCATGTCCTAAAGATGTTAAAGGTATTCGTAGTTTTCTCGGTCATGCTAGTTTCTATAGGAAGTTTATTAAAGACTTCTGTAAAATTTCTAGGCATCTTAAAAATATTTTACAAAAGGATATTCCATTTGTTTTTTATGATGATTGTGTAGAAGCCTTTGAAACACTTAAAAAAGCCTTAACTTCTGCACCTATTGTTCAACCGGCTGATTAGAACTTGCCTTCTGAAATTATGTGTGATGCTAGTGATTATGCTGTTGGTGTTGTTCTAAGACAATGAGTTGATAAGAAATTAAATGTTATTCATTATGCTAGTAAAACTCTAGATAGTGCTCAAACAAATTATGCTACTACTGAAAAAGAATTTTTAGTAGTTGTGTTTGCTTGTGATAAATTCAGATCTTATATCGTTGACTCCAAGGTAATTGTTCACACTGATCATGCTGCTATAAAATATCTTATGGAAAATAAAGATGCTAAACCTAGACTCATTAGGCGGGTTCTCTTGCTACAAGAATTTTATTTACATATTACTGATAGGAAAGGAGCTGAGAACCCTGTAGCTGATAACTTGTCTAGGTTAGAAAATATTCTTGATGACCCACTACCTATTGATGATAGTTTTCCTGATGAAAAATTATCTACAATAAATGTTTCTCATAACACTCCTTGGTATGATGACTATGCTAATTACATTGTTGCTAAAGACACACCACCTAGTTTTACATACCAGCAAAAGAAAAAATTCTTCTATGATTTAAGACATTACTTTTGGGGTGATCCACATTTTATAAAGGAGTAGATGGTATTATTAGACATTGTGTACCTGAGCATGAACATGAACAAATCCTACAGAAATGTCACTCGGAAGCCTATGGAGGACATCATGTGCGAGATAGAACTGCTCATAAGCTATTGCAACTGGTTTTTTATTGGCCTACTCTCTTCAAGGATGCCCGTAAGTTTGTTTAATCTTGTGATGAATGTCAAAGAATTGGTAATATTGGTAGGCGTTAGGAAATGCCTATGAATTATTCACTTGTTGTTGAACCATTTGATGTTTGGGGTTTTGATTATATGGGACATTTTCCTTCCTCTAATGGGTATACTCATATTTTGGTTGTTGTTGATTATGTTACTAAGTGGGTAGAAGCTATTCCAACTAGTAGTGTTGATCATAACAATTCCATTAAAATGCTTAAAGAAGTTATTTTCCCAAGGTTTGGAGTCCCTAGATATTTCATGAGTGATGGTGGTTCACACTTTATTCCTGGTGCTTTACGTAAAATGCTTGCTAAATATGATGTCAACCATAGAATTGCATCATCCTATCATCATCAATTTGGTGGTCAAGTTGAACTTAGCAATAGAGAAATAAAATTAATATTACAAAAGACTATCAATAGGTCCCAAAAGAATTGGTCTAAGAAATTGGATGATGCGCTTTGGGCCTATAGAAAATCTTATAAAAACCCTATGGGTATGTCTCCCTATAAAATGATTTATGGAAAAGCTGGTCATTTGCCTCTTGAGTTAGAACATAAAAAATATTGGGCAACTAAAGAACTCAACTATGATTTCAAACTTGCCGGTGAAAAGAGGTTATTTGATATTAGCTCACTAGATGAATGGAGAACCCAAGCTTATGAAAATGCCAAATTATTTAAAGAAAAAGTTAAACGATGGCTTGATAAAGTAATCCAAAAGCAGGAATTCAAAGTGGGTGAATATGTTCTTTTGTACAACTCTCGTTTTAGATTCTTTGCAGGAAAACTTCTCTCCAAATGGGAAGGACCATATATTATCGAAGAAGTTTATCGTTCTGGAGCTATCAAAATAAATAATGCCGAAGGTACTACCCCGAAGGTGGTCAATGGGCAAAGAATTAAACACTATATCTCAGGTACGCCTATTAATGTTGAAAGCAATATTATTCAAACCATGACACCAGAGGAACACATAAAAGAAACCTTCTGGAACACACCAGAATCATGAAAAAAGAGGAGGTACATGATACGATAAGTAAATGGACTCCGGAAATCCGCAAAAATATTTTCTGTCAGTTTTGGAATATTAAAAAAATTAGGAAAATAAGAAATGACCAGGAAGGCAACCGAGGAGGCCAAAAGACACCAGGGCGCACCTGCCTTGCCTGGCGCGCCCAGGTGGGTTGTGCCCACCTCGGGCACCTTCCAGACTCTGTTTTCCCTTCGTTTTGCTTGTTTCCCAAGATAAAAAAATCTTTATATACCCCAACATGCTGACCTTTGTATCACGGAGAAACCCTCTGTTCTTCTTTCTTGTTGTATTTCTGTCAGATCCATCAAGCCAGGCATCATGTCTCCCCCTCCTCCAACAAAGTAGAAGAGGATGCTTGGTTGATGAAGATAGAACTAAAGAGAGAGGCACCGGTGGAAACCATCAAGGGTGATAAGGCCTTGTTTTGTTGTTTTTGTCCTAATTCAAAAATTCCCCACAAAAATAGCCCCAAATATTTTTTTGTGATTTGTTAGTGTGTTGAGATTTTGTTGGTTTGGATCCGTGGATTTGCTTTGTTTTGAGTGGATCTAGCTTTTTTCCCCATTTCCCCACCCTTTCCATCCACAAAATCATCCGGATTTGTCCATTTTTGCCATCTCCACCTCGAACCCTAGTTGTTCATCCTGTGCCCGAAAATCGCCCAGGCACCGGACGTACGACCCAGCCCGGACATCCGACCGACCCTGATGAAACCGAATTTTTTTCAGTGTAGTCACCGCCACCACCCACATTTCCGCATATGCACTTCCACCACTGATACACCATCACCACTTCCGCATACCAGCACCATTTTGACCATTTCGCGCTCCGACACGTGTTGCACTTCGAGCTTTGAGAATTTTGAGTTGCGGTTCCGTATCCTTTTGTGTTTCGTCTATCTAGGTACGGTTCGACATCGACATCACCGCCACTCATCTTCGCCACAAACGTGTCATCAACAACGACCACCTCGACTACATCTTGGTATTCGGTACAACATTTTGACAACATACCGTACGCAAGAACGGTAACCTCGTCTTGGTATTGGACATATCACTCTTGCCATTACATTGATAGCCACCATAGCCTTACTCCTTTGCGTTGCTTACCCTTTGAGACTAGCCATTGAGTATTGCTAGCAATGAGACTTGTGCACATTAGTGATCATACTTCCCATTGCATACATACATCATTGTTGCATATATTGGTATCATCTCTTGTGTCAAAAAGTTCTCATCGCATACACAATTGCTATTTTGGTTCGTCAAGCATCGCATAAGAAAAGAGCTCCAACATTAAAGAGCCAAACAAGCTTTTATGCAAAGAGGAAAGATAAGATAAGAGCTTTTAAGCAAGAACCATAGCATCATACAACATTAAGATTGTCATACTCGATCATCTTGGATCATATCATAGAAACACCTTGCATAAAGCATACTTGGGATAGAAGTTGTTGCATTTTTGCTAACTAGGTTGTGCACAAGTTCTTGTATCTGTCTATTGTGCAATCGTGCTAGCGTCTCTCTAGTGTTGTGCAACAAGAGCATTTTCGTGGATTCCACATTTTGGCTCATCCTTCGTTGCTCAACCCCACTTATATTTTCGCATGTGTGTTTCCATGTACCTTATATGCTTGGTCTACTTGTTACATTGCACCTTGCGAATATTTTCCAACATTATTGAAGCTCACTTACAATTACATCAAATTTTGTGCCACCATCCTAACCAAGCTCCACCATAAGCTTTTACTTGTGTAGGTGTGAGAAACCGACTAGAGCTAGTACCAATTGTGATATTTCCTTGTCCTACATTGGAGTGATCATCGATCCACTTTCAACTTCGGTCAAGGTACATTTGGTATTCGTTCTTCTCTTTCTACCACTCACATTTGTCTTGGAATGATGGATAGGCCAAGTACTTCTACCAACCCACTCTTCATGGAGCAAGACGATGACACGAACTCCTTCGTCACCAAGAGTCACCTCTTTGGTGCACAACGTGCTTTGCATCAAGAGCAACAAGCCATGAGTGACCGCATCGACAACCTCGCCACCGACTTGCGACTCTCCGAGAAACGTACAAGGGACTACTTCGACCACAAGCTCGAAGATCACAAGCAAGAGAATGACGCAAGAATGGACGAGATTCGTGCTTTGTTGCTCAACCGCTCTTCTTCCACTTCAAGAAGGAGTCGTTCAAGTCGCCACTCCGACTTTACCCTCTCCGGCTCAAGTACGCTGACATCCAACACTCTTCGCCGTGCTGCGCGCAACGAGCATCAAGCAAGCCTCAATCCTCTATGCGACACCGACTCGCAAGAGCACCGACGACGACAAAACCAAGAGGCCTTTGCGCTAGCACGAGAACGGCAACGACAACGCCAACATGAAGAGGAAGAGTGAGCGCGTCTACACCAAAATGCTCAAGATGCCGAGGCACAACGTCAAGAACAACAACTCCGTGACGCACAAGCACTTGAGGCACAACAAGCTCTACGCGATTCAAGCCGAGCTGTAGCCGACCGAGGCCGACAAGCTCGTGAACATGCAGAAGCACTTCACGAAGAAGTTCGCGAGAGGATTTATCAAGCTCGCGTGCACCGTCAAGTTCCTCCTCGAGCTTGACAAGCTCCTCCACAAGCTCTTCAAGAACAACAAGTTCCTCAAGATCATGAAGACAATAGAGATCCTCCACGACAAGAGCAACATGAGGTTGACAACCCTCCACGCCAAGAGCACCACGAGTTGAACAATCATCAACAACATGGGTGTCATCATCGCCGACCCCAACACAATGAAGAGCAACGCTATGGCAAGCTCAAGTTCACCATGCCCAAGTTCAACGGAAGCAACGATCCCGAAGAGTACCTTTCATGGGCATTGAAAGTTGAAAAGATCTTCCGTTTGCACAATTATGAAGAAGAGAAGAAGATCGTGATGGCATCCCTTGAGTTCCAAGACTATGTCCTCATTTGGTGGGAACAAGTCATCGAGCGTCGTGAGGCAAGAGGTGAACCACCCATCACCACTTGGGCACAAATGAAGGATGTCATGAGAGCATGTTTCGTGCCTACCTACTACAACCGCGACCTCTTCAAGAAACTCAAACTACTCAAGCAAGGAACCAAGAGCGTTGAAGAGTACTACAATGTAACGCCCTCGATGCGGCTATATCTCCCATGTGTCGAAGCACGACTTAGAGGCATAACCGCATTGAAAGCAATGTCGCAAGTGAGGTAATCTTCACAACAATCCATGTAATACATTAAGGGAAAAGGATACATAGTTGGCTTACACTCGCCACGTCATACAAATAGCATAAATAACATTACATTCATCCAAATGCACTCAAGGTCCGTCTACGGAACCAAAATGAAGATAAACCCCAAATGCAACATAGTCCCCGATCGCCCCAACTGGGCACCACTACTGATCATCTGGGAAAGACACGGTGTATCGTCCTGAGTCCTCATCGAACTCCCACTTGAGCTCAGTTGAATCGCCTGGAATGGTATCATCGGTCCCTGCATCTGGTTTTGGAAGGAATCTGTGAGACACGGGGACTCAGAAATCTCACACCCTCACAATCAAGACTATTTAAGCTTATAGGAAGGGTAAAGTATGAGGTGGAGCTGCAGCAAGCGACTAGCATATATGGTGGCTAACATACACAAATGAGAGCGAGAAGAGGAGGCAAAGGCACGGTCGATGAACTATGATCAAGAAGTTATCCTAGAACAACCTACGTCAAACATAACTCCAACACCGTGTTCACTTCCCGGACCCCGCCGAGAAGAGACCATCACGGTTACATACGCGGTTGAAGTATTTTAATTAAGTTAAGTTTCAGGTTTTCTACAACCGAACATTAACAAATTCCCGTCTGCCCATAACCGCGGGCACGGCTTTCGAAAGATCAAATCCCTGTAGGGGTGTCCCAACTTAGCCCATCACAATCTCTCATGGTCAACGAAGGATATTCCTTCTCCCAGGACAATCCGATCAGACTCGGCATCCCGGTTACAAGACATCTTGACAATGGTAAAACAAGTCCAGCAACACCGCCCGAATGTGCCGACAAATCCCAATAGGAGCTGCACATATCTCGTTCTCAGGGCACACTCGGATGAGACTATCTACGAGTAAAACCAACCCTCAAGTTTCCCCGAGGTGGCCCCGTAGGCAGCTCAGTTTGGACCAACACTCAGAGGAGCACTGGCACGGGGGGGTTTAAGTAAAGATGACCCTCGGGCTCCGGAAACCCAAGGGAAAAAGAGGATAGGTGGCAAATGGTAAAACCAAGATTGGGCATTGCTGGAGGAGTTTTATTCAAGGCGAACTGTCAAGGGGTTCCCATTATAACCCAACTGTGTAAGGAACGCAAAATCCGGGAACATAACACCGATATGACGGAAACTAGGGCGGCAAGAGTGGAACAAAACACCAGGCATAAGGCCGAGCCTTCCACCCTTTACCAAGTATATAGGTGCATTAAGATAAACAAGATAATATGGTGATATCCCAACAATAAACAAGTTCCAGCAAGGAACAAACTCCAATCTTCACCTGCAACTAGCAACGCTATAAGAGGGGCTGAGCAAAGCGGTAACATAGCCAAACAACGGTTTGCTAGGACATGGTGGGTTAGAGTTTTGACATGGCAATATGGGAGGCATGATAAGCAAGTGGTAGGTATCGTAGCATAGGCATAGCAAAAGAGCGAGCATCTAGCAAGCAAAGATAGAAGTGATTTCGAGGGTATGGTCATCTTGCCTGCAAAGTTCTCAGAGTTGACTTGATCCTCATAAACATACTCGACGGGCTCCTCGATCATGTACTCGTCTCCCGGCTCTACCCAAAGCAAGAAAACAAGCAAAAAGGGAACACAATCAACCACGTGCAATGCTCAAACAACATGATGCAAACATGGTATGATATGCGGGATGCGATATGCGATGCATATGCATGATTTGGAAAGGAATGATTGAACCTTGACTCAACTTGGAAAACCAAGAGTGCCACTGTAAAGAGGAGGTGATTTTGGTCGAAATCGATATAAAGATCACCGGAATCGGATGCACGGTTTGGAAATGACAAGCGAAACAAATATGGCACCGGGCTACGATTAACAGCACGAGACCATCTAAATGCATCAAGAACAACATGCTACAGCACTCCAACATGACAACAAAATACATGGCAGGTATTCACTCAAGATGCTTGACAAAAGATGAACACTGAGCTACAGCTAATTCACTCACTAACAGGTTCAAAAAAGCATGGCAAAAGTGCAAACGATAACAGGTTACAGACTTAGTGAAAATAACAAGTCTGGAATTTAACATCAGGAAGCAATGTTTAGAGCACGAAAACTACATGCTAAAGGAATATATCATGGCAAAGCAAGGCAGTGCATGAAGCCACTCAAAGCATACAACAAAAGTCCCTTACTGACCATAAGCCAAAAGGGATCAGAAAATACAATTGCAACCACGTGAACATAGCAATTAACGTTAACAGATTCAGACTTAGTGAAAAACTGGAACATGGCAAAACAGATATCAAGTAGGCATGTTTACGAGCTCGATGCACTGACCACAAGGCATTGCATGATAAACTAAGCATACACCCAGCAAGTAGACATGGCATAGAAGCTAGACATGGGAAGAACAACAACATAGCATGCACGGATCAACTACAACAAGCTCGGCAAAATCGCTAAACATGTTAAGAATCTGCCAGGAACATTTTATAGCAAAAGTAGAGCTCGATTGACTCAAGCTAGGGTGCTCCATAAATGCAAACAAAGACATGGATGGATAGAGCACCACAATATCTACAAAACATCTTTACTGATCATGCTCAAAAGATGCACAGATCACCAGGTATCAACATGAACATATGGCATAAAAATAATGACAGGGCGGAGACTTAGAATATTTCTAAGTCCCTAAAATCAGCAACATTAAGTGACCTACTTTGCATGCTTGTGCTATTCACCACAGAGACCACAAAAATACATGGCATACACCCCTGCAAAGATGGCATGGCATACTTCAAAACACATTTAGAGCTCAGGATCATAGCATGCACACATTAATCATGGAAAAAATGACAAAAGAGCAAATGCTGATACGGATCTGAAACTAACATCACATATCCCTCTTCCAACAGCATTTCGGACATCAAGATGAGCTCAAATGAAAATGATGCAATGAGATGAAATGAAGTACTCGTTGAGATGAACATTTAGATATGTTACATGCACGGATCGGAGCAACGGTGATGAAGTTATGATGCGATGAATAAGGCATGAAAATACTGGGACTTAGACGAAATTTAGACCTCTCCGAGAAAGTCAACGGGATCGGACGAAGCGGGACGGCGCGGTGCGGATTTGATCCGGGCATGTTTGGATGGGGGAGTGGTGGATCTGATCCCCCTTGCCGGGATCCCGGCGACGGGCGACCGGCGACGACAGCTCCGGCGAGCGGCGCAACTCCGGCGAAGGGAACAGATCGGGCCGGATCCCGCCTGGATCCGGGGCAGGCGGTGGCAGAGGGCCTCTCCGGCGCGGAGGCGGCGCGGGTAACCGGGCGGCGGGGACGGCGTGGTGGTGGCCGGCGAGCTCCTGGAGCGGGGCGCCGGCTTCGAAGGTCGGCGGGGCCGAGCCGCAACGGGACGCGGGACGCCTGCGGGCAGGCGGCGGTGACGAGATGGGCCCGCGCAGGCCCGATCTGGGTTCCGCGGGCCGGCGGCGGGGCTGGAGGAGAGAGAGGGCGGCGGCTGGACATGTTCAGCGGCGGGGATCTTTGTCCGGTGGCGCGAGGTAGAGGAAGACTAGGGTTAGACCGCGAATTTTGGGAGAGGGACCTATATATAGAGGTAGAGGAAGCTAGGAGAGTCCAAATGAGGTGCGGTTTTCGGCCACGCGATCGTGATCGAATGGCCTAGAAGATGGAAGGGGTTTTGGTGGGTTTTGGGCCACTTTGGAGGGGTGTTGAGCTGCAACACACATGAGGCCTTTTCTGTCCCTCGGTTAACTGTTGGAGTATCAAACGAAGTCCAAATGACACGAAACTTGACAGGTGGTCTACTAGTAGTAAACCAAGGCCGCATGACAAGTCTCGGTCCAATCCGAGAACGTTTAACACCCGCACACAAAAATAGGTAGAAAGGGACACCGGAGGACATAGGAGCACTGGGTTGCAAAACGGATAACGGGGAAAAGCTCGAATGCATGAGACGAACATGTATGCAAATGCGATGCACATGATGACATGATATGAAATGCATGACATGCAAGCAAAAGACAAGGCAACAATAGTGAATAACTGGAGGACACCTGGCACAACGGTCTCGGGGCGTTACATACAAGGAGATGGAGATTGCCATGATACGAGCCAATGTCACGGAAGATGATGAGCAAACAATGGCACGTTTCTTAAATGGACTCAACCATCCTATCAAGAAGATCGCCGACTTTCAACCATACTCTAACCTCATCGAGCAAGTGCACCAAGCTACCAAAGCGGAATGCCAAGTGCAAGATGATTTCAAGTATGCCAAGTTCTCATCAAAGTCATACGGTTTCTCCAACAACCACGCTTCAACGACTCCAACACCGACTACCAAGCCTTTTACTAGCACCATCAACAAGTCGAGTTCCAAGAAAGCTTTGTCAACTCCAAGTCATCCTCCTACTACGAGCAACTTCAAGCCGAGAGCTTCATCATCATCAACTCCAACCGATGAGACCGTCAAGAGGAGTTCCTTAAAGTGTTTCACTTGCGGTGGCCGAGGCCACAAGTCCTATGAATGCACCAACAAGCAAACCATGATCCTCAACGACGATGGCACTTATGACTCAATGAGTGAAGAAGAAATGGAAGCCCTTGAGCAAGTCGCCATGCACAGGCAAGTGAATGATGAAGAGGAACAAGTCTTTTGCGATGAAGATTCAAGTCCCGCCCTTGTTGTCTCCAAGGTCTTGACTCTCCAACATCACCAAGAAGAAGATCAAAGATGCCACATATTCCACACCAAGGCCGGCATCAATGGATGATCCGTCTAGGTCATCATCGATGGAGGGAGTTGTCATAATCTCGCAAGTGAAGAACTTTGCTACAAGCTCCAATTGCCCAAGATGAAGCATCCACATCCTTACAAAGTGCAATGGCTTAGCGACTCCGGAACCATCCAAGTTGAGCACCGAGTACAAGCCTCCTTCAAAATTGGCGCCTATGAAGACACCTTGGAGTGCGACGTCCTTCCAATGACTGTTTGACATCTTCTCCTTGGACGCCCATGGCAATTTGATAGGGGAGTCATCCACAATGGCCGAACGAACCACTACATCTTCAAGATGAAGGGCAAGGAGTACGTCCTCCATCCAATGTGGTCAAGTTAAGTGATCGCCGACAAGCAAGCCACCAATCGTGGAGATCATAGTGAGAGAGCGAGCCACCAAAAAGAGAGTGAGCGCCACAAGCCCAAATCGAACACCTCCATGATGAGCGAAAAGAATAACCTAGTTCTATTTGCCACCAAAAGTGAGATAAGAGAAGTGTGTGAGAACCCATCTAGTGTCCTACACTACGTCCTTGTGTGCAAGGATAATGCACCACAAACTAACACTTCTCACACTCTTCCTCTAGTGTTGCCTTCTCTTTTGCAGGAATTTCAAGATGTTTTCCCCGACAAGCTACCTCCGGGACTACCTCCACTACGAGGCATTGAGCACCACATCGACCTCATCCCCGGAGCACCGCTTCCGAACAAAGCTCCCTACCACGTCAACCCCGAAGAAACCAAAGAAATACAAAGGCAAGTAAAGCATCTCATAGACCATGGACATGTGCGTGAAAGTTTGAGCCCTTGTGCCGTCCCGGTCATTCTTGTGCCAAAATGTGACGGTAGCTTTCGCATGTGCTCCGATTGTAGATCTATCAATGCTATCACCGTTCGCTATAGGTATCCCATTCCACGCCTTGACGATAGGCTTGATGAACTTAGTGGTGCCACTATCTTTTCGAAAATTGATCTCAAGAGTGGTTACTATCAAATACGCATACAAGAGGGTGATGAATGGAAAACCGCTTTCAAAACCAAGTTTGGCTTGTATGAGTGGTTAGTCATGCCTATGGGTCTACCGGAAGCACCGGGTACTTTTATGCGTCTTATGAATCATGTCTTTCGCCCTTACATTGGTATATTTGTTGTGGTCTACTTTGATGATATCCTTGTTTTTAGCAAGTCTCTCAAAGAGCATGTCACCCATGTTAGAACCGTTTTGCAAACTCTTCGAAAAGAGCATCTCTATGCTAATATGGAGAAATGCCTTTTTGGCGTTGACAAGCTCGTTTTCTTGGGTTTTGCTGTTTCCTCTAAGGGTGTTCATGTTGATGAGTCCAAGATCCATGCTATTAAGACTTGGCCACAACCAACCAATTTGCATCAAGTGCGTAGTTTTCTTGGCCTTGCGGGTTTCTATCGTTGCTTTGTGAAGGATTTTAGCACCATTGCTTTGCCTTTGCATGCTTTAAGCAAGAAGAATGCACCTTTTGTTTGGGTACCATCCCAAGATACCGCGTTCAACGAGCTTAAGAATTTACTTACTCACGCTCCCGTGCTTGCTTTACCCAACTTCGACAAGCCTTTTGAGATTCATTGCGATGCTAGTGGTAATGGCATAGGAGGTGTGTTAACACAAGAGAAGCGCCCCATAGCCTACTTTAGTTAGAAACTTTCCGGAGCGCAACTCAATTACCCCATCTATGACAAAGAGCTATATGCTTTAGTGCGAGTCTTGCATGAATGGGAACATTACCTTCGTCCCCATGAGTTTATCATTCATACCGATCATGAGACTCTCAAGTATCTTAAGGGTCAAACCAAGTTGAACAAGCGTCATGCTAAATGGAGTGAATTTATTGAGTCTTTTCCTTATGTCATCAAGTACATTAAGGGCAAAGAAAACATTGTAGCGGACACTCTTTCCCGCATATGTATGCTTGTTACCCAACTTGAGTTAGATGTCATTGGCTTCGAGCATATCAAAGACTTGTATGAGCATGACCCTACTTTTCCTACTCCTTATGCCAAGTTCTTGATGCACACTTCTTGGGAACGCTATTACATAAAAGATGGATATCTTACGAGAGCTAACAAACTTTGCATCCCCGAGTCTTCTCTTCATTTGTTGCTTTTGCAAGAATCTCATGGAGGAGGCTTAATGGGACATTTCTGACACAACAAGACGTTCGCTACACTCTCAAAGAAATACTTTTGGCCCAAGATGTTTCATGACGTCAATCGCTTCACCAACCGATGCTCTACATGTCGCAAAGCTAAGTCCAAAGCTCAATCTCATGGCCTTTATATGCCTCTACCAATTCCATACCAACCATGGGAAGACATTAGCATAGACTTTGTACTTGGTTTGCCTAGGACTCGAAATGGGAAAGATTTGATATTTGTCATTGTGGACCGTTTCTCAAAAATGGCACATTTTATTCCTTGCAACAAGATAGATGATGCTTCACATGTTGCTAATATATTTTGTAGGGAAATATTGCGTCTACATGGAGTGCCAAAGACGATCGTCTCGGACCGCGATGTCAAGTTCCTAAGCTTCTTTTGGAAAACCCTATGCGCCAAGCTCGGAATCAAGCTACTCTTCTCCACGGCTTACCACCCTCAAACCGACGGCCAAACGGAGGTGACCAACCGCACACTCTCCGCTCTACTTTGAGTACTCATCAAGAAGAATATCAAGGAGTGGGAGGAGTGCCTACCTATCACGGAGTTCTCCTACAACCGAGCAAGACACTCAACTACCGGCAAGTCGCCCTTCAAGGTCGTCTACGGATTCAACCCATTGTCACCATTGGACATTCTTCCTCTACCACTCCAAGAGCGCATCAATTTGGACGCAAGTGCATGCGCGACACATCTCAAGAAGGTGCATGAAGATACAAGAAACACCATCGAGTGACAAGTACAACGCATTGCGACCAAGCTCAACATCAACAAGCACCCTATGGTCTTCAACATTGGTGATCTCGTGTGGCTACACCTTCGCAAGGATCGCTTTCCACAAGAACGCAAGTCCAAACTTCGACCATGCGCGGATGAACCCTTCAAGGTGCTTCCACGCTACAACAACAGTGCATACAAGATCGACATTCCACGTGACAAGTACAACGTGAGCGACATCTTCAACGTCAAAGATCTCTCTCCGTTCCATGGTGATGAAGAATTTGATCCGAGGACAGATCTTCCCCAAGGGAGGGGAGATGATGCGGAGCATCCCAAGGCCATCCCCATGGACCCAACTACATCTCCTTCGACACCTCTTGGACCCATGACACGAGCACATGCAAGAGCTCTTGAAACCTAGGTGACATCTCTCCTCTCACATTTCCACTTTGATACACATGAGACATGGCTACTACCTTATATGGATACTTTGTGCATGCTCAGGTACCATGGATAAGCTAAGGAGCAAGGAGAAGAAGAATAGGAAGATGGACGTGAAGACGGAGAAGAAGAAGTGGTGAAGAGGAAGCTACAGGCTCTGGACGACCGGCCTGGACCGGACGTCCGACGACTTCCAGGCTCCAGACGTCCGGCCTTCTCCAGACGACCGACCCCCCGCACCCGAGCCAAATCTACGGATTTCCGGAGCCCCTCGGACGACCAACGATGCCCAGACGACCGACCCCAACCGGACGTCCGACCGAAGGACACCTGAGCCAAAATTACGGACGTCCGACAGGCACCGGACGTCCGGACCCTCGCGAGCCTCCGGACGTCCGACGCCTGTGTGCTGATTCGTGTTGGGCGGCAGCCCATGTACCCCTTTGCCCCCCTCTTTTGCACTAAGACTATAAATACTCCACCTATTCCTTCTAGCTAGGGTTAGCAAACGTTTAGCTCATGTTTGTGTGAGAGCTTTGCTCATCCACTTGGTTACCTTCTCCATGGGGATTCGAGTCTCCATCGGAGAAGATCCCTGATGTCTACTACACAACCTTCTTCTTGTAGACGTTGTTGGGCCTCCAAGTGCAGAGGTTTGTAGGACAGTAGCAAATTTCCCTCAAGTGGATGACCTAAGGTTTATCAATCCGTAGGAGGCATAGGATAAAGATGGTCTCTCTCAAACAACCCTGCGACCAAATAACAAAGAGTCTCGTGTGTCCCCAACACACCCAATACAATGGTAAATTGTATAGGTGCACTAGTTCGGCGAAGAGATGGTGATGCAAGTGGTATATGGATGGTAGATAAAGGTTTTTGTAATCTGAAAATATAAAAACAGCAAGGTAACTAATGATAAAAGTGAGCACAAACGGTATTGCAATGCTAGGAAACAAGGCCTAGGGTTTATACTTTCACTAGTGCAAGTTCTCTCAACAATAATAACATAATTGGATCATATAACTTTCCCTCAACATGCAACAAATAGTCACTCCAAAGTCACTAATAGCGGAGAACAAATGAAGAGATTATGGTAGGGTACGAAACCACCTCAAAGTTATCCTTTCTGATCGATCTATTCAAGAGTCCGTAGTAAAATAACATGAAGCTATTATTTCCATTCAATCTATCATAGAGTTCGTACTAGAATAACACCTTAAGACACAAATCAACCAAAACCCTAATGTCACCTAGATACTCCAATGTCACCTCAAGTATCCGTGGGTATGATTATACGATATGCATCACACAATTTCAGATTCATCTATTCAAACCAACACAAAGTACTTCAAAGAGTGCCCCAAAGATTCTACCGGAGAGTCAAGACAAAAACGTGTGCCAACCCCTATGCATAGGTTCATGGGCGGAACCCGCAAGTTGATCACCAAAACAACATCAAGTGGATCGATATAATACCCCATTGTCACCACGGGTATCCCATGCAAGACATACATCAAGTGTTCTCAAATCCTTAAAGACTCAATCCAATAAGATAACTTCAAAGGGAAAACTCAATCCATTACAAGAGAGTAGAGGGGGAGAAACATCATAAGATCCAACTATAATAGCAAAGCTCGCGATACATCAAGATCGTACCACCTCAAGAACACGAGAGAG